>NC_139552.1:100000-110000 GCF_965153285.1 Podarcis tiliguerta
TTCTTCCCGAGGTGTCCCCCTGGGCACTCCCCTTGCCCTGACCATGGGAGCTCCTTTCTGTGAATCGTCCGATTCACTGGAAAGACTCAGAGACCTCGGATCGCTGTCATCGCTGACATTTCCTTCGGACTCCTCCCCTTCACTTTCCATTTCCTCCTTATCCTGTGCCTCTGCTCCTGAACCCCTGACATCCATCCCCCCCTCGAAGCCCCCCCTTCCCCCCTCCCCTCCTTCAGGCGCGGGTGCCGGGTGCTCCGTCGTTGTGGGGGTGGTTGGCGGATACAGTTCGTCCCCCTTGGCGTGCATCCAACCGGATAAGTCCAGCTCGTCCGCCGTGCTCTCGCCGACCTCGATTTCCTCTGCTTCCATCTCTGTGCCGCCGTGCTCGAACCCAAGGTCCTCCCCCAGCACGTCCGTGTCCATCTCTCCCCCGTTGACCTCTGGGGCCGTTGCCTGCCAGGGACCCCCCATCCACCTCCTGCTCCACCGCTCCTCTGGTCGATCGTCCCACCACAAAGATTGGCCTGAGGCAGACCCTGAGGGCGATCCCTCCGGGGAGCGTGTGTCCAGTGTCGGTTCGTCGTCCGAGGTGAACCCCTGGAACGTGCTGGCTGAAAGCGTGGGTGTGAAAAGCCAGTCGTCGAAATACTCGGCTGGCATGGGTCTGTGCGGGAACAAGGCATGAAACTCTTCCTTGAGAAGAGGCTCGTCCAAGGCATAGTCCGGCACCCAACTGTTGGCGCTGGCCGGGGTACCTTCTTTGGCGAGGAAATATTCTACTCCCTCTTCCCCCCATCTCGAGTCTAAAATCTCTGTGACCTGGTTGATGAGTTCCCCCCGTGGCGACCCCCTCCTTGTGTGCGTCTCCCTATACTGGTCTGGTGCCGTGCCCTGCGCCTGAAATCTGTGAGGTGCTTTGTAGGGCGTGAGCACTGACCTATGGAACACTGGGTGCATTCTGGACCCCTCCGGAAGTGTCAACCGGAAGGCCACTGGATTGATCTGTGCCTCGACTTGGTAAGGTCCTAGCTGCTTATGTCCGAGCTTCTTCTTCGCTAATGATCTGGTCGGCACTGCCTGGGCTGCTAACCAAACCCAGTCTCGCACTTGTATGTCCTCCCCAACCCGTCTGTGCTTATCAGCCTGCAGTTTGTATGCGTGCTTTGCTAATTCTAACTGCCTCCGAAGCTGTTCATGCACCTCCTGCAATTCAGACGCTAAGACTTCCGCTGCCTGTGGCTCCCCCTCCCCCAGTCTCTCTAATCCCGGGAAGGTTCTGGGATGCCTCCCGTTGTTGGCGAAGAACGGTGTCACCCCCGTGGACACGTGCTTCGTGTTGTTGTAGGCGAACTCAGCGAGCAGCAGGTAGTCCACCCATGTTGCCGGCTGCTGATTTGCATAGCATCTCAGGTACTGCTGCATGATGGCGTTGACTCGCTCCGCTTGTCCGTTGGTCTGCGGGTGTCTCGCCGACGCTAGGTTGATCTTGACGTTTAGGAAACCCATCAGCTTCTGCCAGAAGTTCGAGATGAACTGCCGCCCCCTGTCGGACAAGATAGACCGTGGCAGGCCGTGCACCCTGAAGACGTGGTCTATGAACAGTTTGGCGGTCTGTTCCGCCGTGGCCACCTTCGCGCACGGAATGAAGTGGGCCATTTTGGTGAACATGTCGACCACCACTAGCACTGCCGTCTTGCCCCTCGAGCTGGGTAAATCCGTGACAAAGTCCAGGGCCACCCTCTCCCACGGTGCACTCGGGGTTTGCAGCGGTTCGAGCAGCCCCGCCGGAGGTTTGTGCACTGACTTGGCCCTTTGGCAGGTGTCGCACCTCGCGACGTACTCCGCGACTTCCACCCTCATCTTGGGCCACCAAAAATCTCTGGCAACTAATTCTGCCGTCTTCTCCTTGCCAAAGTGCCCGGCGGTGGGTGCGTCGTGCAACTGCTGCAGTACTTTCGCGCGGAGGTCGTCTCCCGGTACGTAGAGGGCCCCTCTGCGGATGAGCAATCCGTCGCGTATCTGGAACTCATCGTCCTTCGCCGTGCCCTTGTGCACCTCCTCCATCTTGGCTTGTGCAAAGGGGTCTTCCTGCAGCGCTCGACGTACAGCTTCCAGGTCCACGGTTGCTGAAGCGCACGCCCACGCTTCCGGTGCGAAAATGTGCTTGGCCGCTGCTGGTGCCGCCTCTTCGAGGTATTGCGGCTTCCTGGACAGTGCATCTGCCATGATGTTGTTGTCGCCTGGGATGTACTCTATCCGGAAGTCGAAATCTGCAAAGAACTCCGCCCATCGTATGTGCCGCTGGTTCAAGAACCTTGCCGTGCGCCAGTACTCCAGGTTCTTATGGTCTGTGCGAACCTGCACTGTGTGTTTGGCTCCGATGAGGAAGTGCCGCCACGCCTTGAATGCTGCATGAATGGCTAGCAACTCCCTGTCCCAGATGGTGTAGTTCTGCTCTGACTTGCTGAGCTTTCGAGAGTAGAAGGCGCACGGTCTCCAGTTCCCCTGCGGGTCCTGCTGCAACAGTACAGCTCCCACGGCTCTGTCCGAGGCGTCCGTTTCAACCCTCATTGGTCTGTTGGGATTCACGTGCAGTAGCTGCTCTTCGGAGGAGAAGAGACGCTTGAGGTTCTGAAAGGACTCCTCCGCTTGCTCCGTCCAGATGAATTTCTTCTTCTTGGAGCTGAGCGTGTCTGTAATGGCCGCTGTTTGCATCGCGAACCCCTTGATGAACTTGCGGTAAAAGTTGGCGAAACCCACAAACCGCTGGACCTCCTTCCGGTTGCGCGGGCTCTTCCAGTCCAACACTGCTCGAACCTTGGCGCTGTCCATGGCTAGCCCCTTGTCCGACAACTTGTAGCCCAGGAAATCTACCTCCTTCCTGTCGAACTGGCACTTCTCCAGCTTGGCGTACAGCCTATGCTCCTGCAGTCGCTGCAGAACTTCCTTGACGTCTCCCTCGTGGGTCTCCTCTGATTCTGAGAATATCAGGATGTCGTCCAAGAAGCAGACGCATTTCTTGTAGAGGAGACCCGCCAGTACGTGATGCATGAAGGCTTGAAAACAGTGAGAGCCATTTTGTAATCCAAAGGGCATAACTCTGTATTCATAGGTGCCCAGGGGCGTGAACATGGCAGTCTTCCACTCGTCGCCCTCCCGTATGCGGATCAAGTTGTACGCCCCTCGCAGATCCAACTTTGTGAAAACGCGTCTGTCAGAGCTGGCTCCGGGTCCCAGCTCACCAAGGACCAACGCTAGCCGATAGTACAGTATCAAAGTCTTTATTGAAGAATAGTCTCCATTTACAAGTCTCAGCGTCCCAGCTCTACGTCTGGACTTTAGACCGGCGAAGCTCTGTCTGGGTCTCCGCCCCCTGTGCACCAGTTTAAGACTCTAATCTTACTCCACCTCTTCCTTCTCTCTCTCTTCTTCTGGGTCTTACTACCCCCCGGGGTCTCATTCCTCCTGGACTCTTCTGACGCAGAGCTTGACCCCTCTGACTCCTCCCCCTCTCTTCGGCGGGCTTTAGGACCTGGCTCCCTACCCGGGCTGCCCACCTTGCCGCCCTCCTGTACATTTGAACTTGGCGCGCGCGCGCGTTTAACTTTCCGGATGACCGTTTCCTCGCTCCCTGACGAGGGTGTGGTCACTCCTGCCTCACGTTCTCCCTCTGCCTGCGCGCTCCCTGATCCCGATGCCTTGGACTCCTCCCCCCTACTGCACTCTGGGGGGGACGCTGGTCCGGATTTCCAGCTGCTACTCTCTGAGTCCCCTCTGGCCCCTTCTTCCCGAGGTGTCCCCCTGGGCACTCCCCTTGCCCTGACCATGGGGGCCCCTTTCTGTGAATCCTCCGAGTCACTGGAGAGACTCAGAGACCTCGGACTACTGTCGTCGCTGACATTTCCTTCAGACTCCTCCCCCTCGCTCTCCGTTTCCTCCCTCTCCTGTGACTCTGCTCCTGAACCCCTGACAGCGTCCTTTCCTCACCGTTGCCAGCAGGTCGTCTATTTTGGGCATGGGAAAGGCCGTGGGCTTGGTTCTGGAATTTAAAATTCTGAAGTCTACCACAAGTCTTTTTTGGGGCGTGTCCTTCTTCTTCACAAAGAATACAGGACTGCCCCCCACTGCCTTCGACTCCCGGATGAAACCGCGCTTCAAGTTGAGGTCTATGAACTCCCTGAGTTCCTGCATCTCGTCTTCAGACATGGAATACAGTTTCCCTGTTGGCAGCGTCGCCCCAGGCAGGAGGTCAATCTTGCAGTCATAGGGCCGGTGGGGAGGCAGCTTGTCCGCTTCTTTCTCGCAGAAAACCTCCAAAAACGCTGCATACTTGAGTGGCACTGCTTGCAGCGTTCCTAATTGTAGCTGCGGGTCATCTTCTCCCCCTTCCTGGTCAGGCAGAATGCAGTTTTCCGCACAGTAGGAGGAGCCGAAGGTCAGTTGGCGCTGGTACCACGCCAGCGCTGGACTGTGCCTGTGCAGCCAACTCATGCCCAATACTACAGGCGTGTCTGACAGGTGGGTGACATTGAAGCTGATGACTTCTCGGTGATTGCCAATTTGCATCACCATGGGAGGCGTTTGGTGCACCACTTGCCCCCCCAGCAATTCCCTGCCATCCACCGTGACCACCTGCAAAGGCAGCGTGGCCGGCAGTAGTGCTACTTTGTGCTTTTGAATGAAATCCAGTCCTATAAAGTCCGCGTTACTCCCAGAGTCAATGGTAATTGGCACTTCCATAGTGAGTCCATTGGGCAGTTGAAGCAACGCTGTAAGCTGCACCACTGGTTTGGGTGGGAGGGGGTCTGTGGGCTGCAAAATCTCTTGGGATTGCTTCACTAACTTGTCTGGCTGGACCCCAGTGCTTCTTCCTCCAGCCAGACTCTGCCGTTTCCCTGCAGTGGTTCTCCCTGGTAAGCTGCGTTTGAGACTGTTGCAGAGGCTGCAGTGTGCTTATGGAGCCTCTGGGGACACTCTTTCGCCATGTGCTGAGCACTGTCACAGATGTAGCACTTCCTGTTCCCTCTAGGAAGCTTCGCTTTGGCTGCCCCCGGTGGTAAGGCTCTGGTAGCTGACTGAGCCCTGGCACCTCCAATCTCCATCGGTTCTTCCCCCCCTCCTTGGGGGGGTGTGGATTGCGCACGCGCTGCATCCTTGGGAAAAAGGGGAGGTGCTTTCGCTGGTGTACGTCCCCAACGCCCTTCGTCTCTGTTCCATGGACGTTCTTCCAAACGCACCCCGATTTCCAGCGCCCTCTGAACCACTTGTTGAGTGCTCTTAGGTCTCTCTCCCCTTGCAATCTCATCTTTCACATTTGCATTCAATCCTTCCCAGAAAAGGTCTCTGACTGGAGCAGAATTCTTCTCCCACCCCAGCGCGTGGACTAGTGCAAAAAAGCGGGCATGATACTGCCTTACACTGGCTCTGCCTTGTTTGAGCCCATGTATATCTCTTCTGGCAATATCGATGTCTATCTTTGATAAAAAACACGAATCCATCGCTTTAATGAACGCATCCGCATCTCGGAGCGCCGGATCATCATCTCTCCATAAATTTCTCAGCCACGCTTTGGCTTCCCCATGCAAATGGGATAGGATAAACCCCACTTTTTCTCTTTCATCTCTAAAGTCCTTTTCCAGCAGATTCAGCGCAAAGAGCAAGTCTGCTCGGAAGTTAGGGTACTGTGGTAAACTCCCGTCGAAATGGGATACCAGGCTGCCTCCCCTTTTCCCCAGCCCTATGCCCTCTGGTTTGGGTCCCGGTTGCCCTTGTCTCGAAAGCATGTCCAACCTGGCTTGGAGATCCTTGCAGACTGTATCCATTTCCTCTTCCCTCTTTTTGGAGGCACGCACCTCTGCGTTGAGTTGAACCACAGCATTTCGCAGGTCTGTCCATTCCTGTTCTGTAGTCATCTTGCCTGATTCTTGTGAGCTCGCAAAACACCACTTCTCTCCCCTCGCTACGTAGACTCACGTTGCGAGGTTCTTGGTGGAAAATTTTTCGTGAGACGGAGCTTACTGTCAGGGCTGGCTCCTGGTCCCAGCTCACAGAGGACCAACGCTGGCTGGTATTTATGTACAAAAGTCTTTATTGAAGTACAGTTTCCATTTCCACGCCGCAGCGCTCCAGCTCTACGTCTAGGCTTTAGACCGGCGAAGCTCCATCTGAGTCTCCGCCCCCTGTACACCAGTTTAAGACTCTAGCTTTACTCCACCTCTTCTTTCTCCTCTGGGTCCTGCTGCCTTCCGGGGCCCCTGTCTCCCTGGATTCTTCTGAGGCTGACGATGACCCCCCTGACTCCTCCCGCTCTCTTCGGCGGGCTTTAGGACCTGGCTCTCTTCCCGGGCTGCCAACTGTGCCTCCCTCCTGTACATTTGAACTTGGCGCGCGCGTTTAACTTTCCTGATGACCGTTTCCTCACTCCCCGACGGAGGTGTGGTCAATCCTGCCTCATGTTCTCCCGCTGGCAGCGCGCCACCTGATCCCGATGCCTGGGACTCCTCCCCCCTACTGCACTCTGGGGGGGACGTGGGCCCGGATTTCCAACTGCTACTCTCTGAGTCCCCTCTGCCCCCTTCTTCCCGAGGTGTCCCCCTGGGCACTCCCCTTGCCCTGACCATGGGAGCTCCTTTCTGTGAATCGTCCGATTCACTGGAAAGACTCAGAGACCTCGGATCGCTGTCATCGCTGACATTTCCTTCGGACTCCTCCCCTTCACTCTCCATTTCCTCCTTATCCTGTGCCTCTGCTCCTGAACCCCTGACACTTATGGTCCGTGCGAACCTGCACTGTGTGTTTGGCTCCGATGAGGAAGTGCCGCCATGCCTTGAATGCTGCATGAATGGCCAGCAACTCCCTGTCCCAGATGGTGTAGTTCTGCTCTGACTTGCTGAGCTTTCGAGAGTAGAAGGCACACGGTCTCCAGTCCCCATGCGGGTCCTGCTGCAACAGTACTGCTCCCACGGCTCTGTCTGAGGCGTCCGTTTCAACTCTCATCGGTCTGCTGGGATTCACGTGCAGTAGCTGCTCTTCGGACGAGAAGAGACGCTTGAGGTTCTGAAAGGACTGCTCCGCTTGCTCCGTCCAGATGAACTTCTTCTTCTTGGAGCTGAGCATGTCGGTAATGGCCGCTGTCTGCATCGCGAACCCCTTGATGAACTTGCGGTAAAAGTTGGCGAAACCCACAAACCGCTGGACCTCCTTCCGATTGCGCGGGCTCTTCCAGTCCAACACTGCGCGAACCTTGGCGCTGTCCATGGCGAGCCCCTTGTCCGACAACTTGTAGCCCAGGAAATCTACCTCCTTCCTGTCGAACTGGCACTTTTCCAGCTTGGCGTACAGCCTATGCTCCTGCAGTCTCTGCAGAACTTCCTTGACGTCTCCCTCGTGGGTCTCCTCTGATTCTGAGAATATCAGGATGTCGTCCAAGAAGCAGACGCATTTCTTGTAGAGGAGACCCGCCAGTACGTGATGCATGAAGGCTTGAAAACAGTGGGAGCCATTTTGTAATCCAAAGGGCATAACTCTGTATTCATAGGTGCCCAGGGGCGTGAACATGGCAGTCTTCCATTCGTCGCCCTCCCGTATGCGAATCAGGTTGTACGCCCCTCGCAGATCCAACTTCGTGAAAACGCGTCCTTTCCTCACCGTTGCGAGCAGGTCGTCTATTTTGGGCATGGGAAAGGCCGTGGGCTTGGTCTTGGAATTTAAGATCCTGAAATCCACTACAAGCCTCTTTTGGGGCGTGTCCTTCTTCTTCACAAAGAATACAGGACTGCCCCCCACTGCCTTCGACTCCCGGATGAAACCGCGCTTCAAGTTGAGGTCTATGAACTCCCTGAGTTCCTGCAGCTCGTCTTCAGACATGGAATACAGTTTCCCGGTTGGCAGCGTCGCCCCTGGCAGGAGGTCAATCTTGCAGTCATAGGGCCTGTGGGGAGGCAGCTTGTCCGCTTCTTTCTCGCAGAAAACCTCCAAAAACGCTGCATACTTGAGAGGCACTGCTTGCAGCGTGCCTAATTGTAGCTGCGGGTCATCCTCTTCCCCTTCCGGGTTAGGCAGAATGCAATGTTCCGCACAGTATGAGGAGCCGAAGGTCAGTTGGCGCTGGTACCACGCCAAAGCTGGGCTGTGCCTGTGCAGCCAACTCATGCCCAATGCTACAGGCGTGTCCGACAGGTGGGTGACATTGAAGCTGATGACTTCTCGGTGATTCCCAATTTGCATCACCATGGGAGGCGTTTGCTGCACCACTTGCCCCCCCAGCAATTCCCTGCCATCCACCGTGACAACCTGCAGAGGCAGCGTGGCTGGCAGTAGTGCTACGTTGTGCTGTTGAATGAAATCCAGTCCTATAAAGTCTGCGTTACTACCAGAGTCAATGGTAATTGGCACTTCCATAGTGAGTCCATTGGGCAGTTGGAGCGACGCTGTAAGCTGCACCACTGGTTTGGGTGGGAAGGGGTCTGTGGGCTGCAAAATTGCTGGGGATTGCTTCATTGACTTGTCTGGCTGGACCCCAGTGCCTCTTCCTCCAGCCAGACTCTGTCGTTTCCCTGCTGTGGTGCTCTCTGCTGAGTTGCGTCTGTGACTGTTGCCGAGGCTGCAGTGTGCTTATGGAGCCTCTGGGGACACTCTTTCGCCATGTGCTGAGCACTGTCGCAGATGTAGCACTTCCTGTTCCCTCTAGGAGGCTTCGCTTTGACTGCTCCCGGTGTTAGGGCTCTGGTAGCTGACTGAGCCCTGGCACCTCCAATCTCCATCGGTTCTTCTCCCCCTCCCTGCGAGGGTGTGGATTGCGCACGCGCTGCATCTTTGGGAAAGAGGGGAGGTGCTCTGGCTGGCGTACGTCCCCAACGTCCTTCTTCTCTGTTCCATGGACGTTCTTCCAGACGCACCCCAATCTCCAGCGCCCGCTGGACCACTTGCTGAGTGCTCTTTGGTCTCTCCCCCCTTGCAATCTCATCTTTCACATTTGCATTCAAGCCTTCCCAAAAAAGGAATCTGACTGGAGCAGAATCCTTCTCCCATCCCAGCGCATGGACTAATCCAAAAAAGCGGGAATGGTACTGCCTCACACTGGCTCTGCCTTGTTTGAGCCCATGTATGTCTCTTCTGGCAATATCGATGTCTATCTTTGATAAAAAACACGAATCCATCGCTTTAATGAAAGCATCCGCATCTTGGAGCGCCGGATCATTATCTCTCCACAAATTCCTCAGCCACGCTTTGGCTTCCCCATGCAAATGGGACAAGATAAACCCCACTTTCTCTCGCTCATCTCTAAAGTCTTTTTCCAGCAGACCCAGCGCAAACAGCAGGTCTGCTCGGAAGTTAGGGTACTGCTGTAAACTCCCGTCGAAATGAGATACCAGGCTGCCTCCTCTTCTCCCCAGCCCGATGCCCTCTGATTTGGGTCCCGGTTGCCCCTGTTTATAAAGCACTTCCAACCTGACTTGGAGATCCCGGCAGGCGTTAACCATTTCCTCCTCCCTTTTCCTGGATGCAAGTACCTCCGTGCTGAGTTGTGTCACAGCTTCTTGCAGGGCTGCTAGTTGCTCTTCCGTAGTCATCTTGCCTGAGTTTTGTGAGCTCTGGAAGCACCCCTCCTCTGCCCTCGCTGCGTCGACTCACGTGGCGAGGTTCTTGGTGCCAAAACTTTAGGAGACGGAGCTTACTGTCAGAGCTGGCTCCTGGTCCCAGCTCACAAAGGACCAACGCTAGCCGGTAGTAAAGTATCAAAGTCTTTATTGAAGAATAGTTTCCATTTCCAAGCCTCAGCGTCCCAGCTCTACGTCTGGAGTTTAGACCGGCGAAGCTCCGTCTGAGTCTCCGCCCCCTGTACACCAGTTTAAGACTCTAATCTTACTCCACCTCCTCCTTCTCTCTCTCTTCCTCTGGGTCTTACTACCCCCCGGGGTCTCTTCCCTCCTGGACTCTTCCGACGCAGACGTTGACCCCTCTGACTCCTCCCACTCTCTTCGGCGGGCTTTAGGAACTG
>NC_139552.1:122500-125000 GCF_965153285.1 Podarcis tiliguerta
CATGAAACTCTTCCTTGAGAAGAGGCTCGTCCAGGGCATAGTCCGGCACCCAACGGTTGGCGCTGGCCGGGGTACCTTCGCTGGCGAGAAAATATTCTACTCCCTCTTCCCCCCATCTCGAGTCTAAAATCTCTGTGACCTGGTTGATGGGCTCCCCTCTTGGCGACCCCCTCCTTGTGGGCGTCTCCCTATACGGGACTGGTGCCGTGCCCTGCGCCTGAAATCGGTGAGGTGCTTTGTAGGGCGTGAGCACTGACCTATGGAACACTGGGTGCCTTCTGGATCCCTCCGGAAGTGTCAACCGGAAGGCCACTGGATTGATCTGTGCCTCGACTTGGTAAGGTCCTAGCTGCTTATGTCCGAGCTTCTTCTTCGCTAATGATCTGGTCGGCACTGCTTGGGCTGCTAACCACACCCAGTCTCCCACCTGTATGTTCTCCCCAACCCTTCTGTGCTTGTCAGCCTGCAGTTTGTATGCGTGCTTTGCTAGTTCTAACTGCCTCCGCAGCTGTTCGTGAACTTCCTGCAATTCTGACGCTAAGACGTCCGCTGCCTGTGGCTCCCCCTCCCCCAGTCTCTCTAATCCCGGGAAGGTTCTGGGATGCCTCCCGTTGTTGGCGAAGAACGGTGTCACCCCCGTGGACACGTGCTTCGTGTTGTTGTAGGCGAACTCAGCGAGCTGTAGGTAGTCTACCCATGTTGCCGGCTGCTGATTTGCATAGCATCTCAGGTACTGCTGCATGATGGCGTTGACGCGCTCCGCTTGTCCGTTGGTCTGCGGGTGTCTCGCGGACGCTAGGTTGATCTTGACGTTCAGGAAACCCATCAGCTTCTGCCAGAAGTTCGAGATGAACTGTCGCCCCCTGTCGGACAAGATAGACCGTGGCAGACCGTGCACCCTGAAGACGTGGTCTATGAACAGTTTGGCGGTCTGTTCCGCCGTGGCTACCTTCGCGCACGGAATGAAGTGGGCCATTTTGGTGAACATGTCCACCTCCACTAGCACTGCCGTCTTGCCCCTCGAGCTGGGTAAATCCGTGACAAAGTCCAGGGCCACCCTCTCCCACGGTGCGCTCGGTGTCTGCAGCGGTTCGAGCAGTCCCGCCGGAGGTTTGTGCAATGGCTTGGCCCTTTGGCAGGTGTCGCACCTCGAGACGTAGTCCGCAACTTCCCCCCGCATCTTGGGCCACCAAAAATCTCTGGCTACTAATTCTGCCGTCTTCTCTTTGCCAAAGTGCCCGGCGGTGGGTGCGTCGTGCAACTGCTGCAGTACTTTCGCGCGGAGGTCGTCTCCCGGTACGTAGAGGGCCCCTCTGCGGATGAGCAATCCATCGCGTATCTGGAACACGTCGTCCTTCGCCGTGCCCTTGTGCACCTCCTCCATCTTGGCCCGTGCAAAGGGGTCTTCCTGCAGCGCTCGACGGACAGCATCCAGGTCCACGGTTGCTGAAGCGCACGCCCACGCTTCCGGTGCGAAAATGTGCTTGGCCGCTGCTGGTGCCGCCTCTTCGAGGTATTGCGGCTTCCTGGACAGTGCATCTGCCATGATGTTGTTGTCGCCTGGGATGTACTCTATCCTGAAGTCGAAATCTGCAAAGAACTCCGCCCATCGTATGTGCCGCTGGTTCAGGAACCTTGCCGTGCGCCAGTACTCCAGGTTCTTATGGTCCGTGCGAACCTGCACTGTGTGCTTGGCTCCGATGAGGAAGTGCCGCCACGCCTTGAATGCTGCATGAATGGCCAGCAACTCCCTGTCCCAGATGGTGTAGTTCTGCTCCGACTTGCTGAGCTTTCTGGAGTAGAAGGCACACGGTTTCCAGTCCCCATGCGGGTCCTGCTGCAACAGTACTGCTCCCACGGCTCTGTCTGAGGCGTCCGTTTCAACTCTCATCGGTCTGCTGGGATTCACGTGCAGTAGCTGCTCTTCGGAGGAGAAGAGACGCTTGAGATTCTGAAAGGACTGCTCCGCTTGCTCCGTCCAGATGAATTTTTTCTTCTTGGAGCTGAGCGTGTCCGTAATGGCCGCTGTCTGCATCGCGAACCCCTTGATGAACTTGCGGTAAAAGTTGGCGAAACCCACAAACCGCTGGACCTCCTTCCGGTTGCGCGGGCTCTTCCAGTCCAACACTGCGCGAACCTTGGCGCTGTCCATGGCGAGCCCCTTGTCCGACAACTTGTAGCCCAGGAAATCTACCTCCTTCCTGTCGAACTGGCACTTTTCCAGCTTGGCGTACAGCCTATGCTCCTGCAGTCTCTGCAGAACTTCCTTGACGTCTCCCTCGTGGGTCTCCTCTGATTCCGAGAATATCAGGATGTCGCCCAGGAAGCAGACGCATTTCTTGTAGAGGAGACCCGCCAGTACGTGATGCATGAAGGCTTGAAAACAGTGAGAGCCATTTTGTAATCCAAAAGGCATAACTCTGTATTCATAGGTGCCCAGGGGCGTGAACATGGCAGTCTTCCATTCGTCGCCCTCCCGTATGCGAATCAGGTTGTACGC
>NC_139552.1:137500-173190 GCF_965153285.1 Podarcis tiliguerta
CCACCTTCGCGCACGGAATGAAGTGGGCCATTTTGGTGAACATGTCCACCACCACTAGCACTGCCGTCTTGCCCCTCGAGCTGGGTAAATCCGTGACAAAGTCCAGGGCCACCCTCTCCCACGGTTCGAGCGGTGTCTGCAGCGGTTCGAGCAGTCCAGCCGGAGGTTTGTGCACTGACTTGGCCCTTTGGCAGGTGTCGCACCTCGAGACGTAATCCGCGACTTCCCCCCGCATCTTGGGCCACCAAAAATCTCTGGCTACTAATTCTACCGTCTTCTCTTTGCCAAAGTGCCCGGCGGTGGGTGCGTCGTGCAACTGCTGCAGTACTTTCGCGCGGAGGTCGTCTCCCGGTACGTAGAGGGCCCCTCTGAGGATGAGCAATCCGTCGCGTATCTGGAACTCGCCGTCCTTCGCCGTGCCCCTGTGCACCTCCTCCATCTTGGCTTGTGCGAAGGGGTCCTCCTGCAGCGCTCGACGGACAGCATCTAGGTCCACGGTTGCTGAAGCGCACGCCCACGCTTTCGGGGAGAAAATGTGCTTGGCCGCTGCTGGTGCCGCCTCTTCGAGGTATTGCGGCTTTCTGGACAGTGCATCCGCCATGATGTTGTTGTCGCCTGGGATGTACTCTATCCGGAAGTCGAAATCCGCAAAGAACTCCGCCCATCTGATGTGCCTCTGGTTCAGGAACCTTGCCGTACGCCAGTACTCCAGGTTCTTATGGTCCGTGCAGACCTGCACTGTGTGTTTGGCTCCGATGAGGAAGTGCCGCCACGCCTTGAATGCTGCATGAATGGCCAGCAACTCCCTGTCCCAGATGGTGTAGTTCTGCTCTGACTTGCTGAGCTTTCTGGAGTAGAAGGTACACGGTCTCCAGTTCCCATGTGGGTCTTGCTGCAACAGTACTGCTCCCACGAGTACTGCTCTGCAGAACTTCCTTGACGTCTCCCTCGTGGGTCTCCTCTGATTCTGAGAATATCAGGATGTCGTCCAAGAAGCAGACGCATTTCTTGTAGAGGAGACCCGCCAGTACGTGATGCATGAAGGCTTGAAAACAGTGAGAGCCATTTTGTAAACCAAAGGGCATAACTCTGTATTCATAGGTGCCCAGAGGCGTGAACATGGCAGTCTTCCACTCGTCGCCTTCCCGTATGCGAATCAGGTTGTACGCCCCTCGCAGATCCAACTTTGTGAAAATGCGTCCTTTCCGCACCGTTGCGAGCAGGTCATCTATCTTGGGCATGGGAAAGGCCGTGGGCTTGGTCTTGGAATTTAAGAGCCTGAAATCCACTACAAGCCTCTTTTGGGGCGTGTCCTTTTTCTTCACAAAGAATACAGGACTGCCCCCCACTGCCTTTGACTCTCTGATGAAACCGCGCTTCAAGTTGAGGTCTATGAACTCCCTGAGCTCCTGCAGCTCGTCTTCAGACATAGAATACAGTTTCCCGGTTGGCAGCGTCGCCCCTGGCAGGAGGTCAATCTTGCAGTCATAGGGCCTGTGGGGAGGGAGCTTGTCTGCTTCTTTCTCGCAGAAAACCTCCAAAAACGCTGCGTACTTGCGTGGCACTGCTTGCAGCGTGCCTAAGTGTAGCTGCGCTTCACCCTCTTCCTCCTCCGGGCCAGGTAGGATGCAATGTTCTGCGGAATAGGATGAGCCGAAGGTCAGTTGGCGCTGGTACCACGCCAATGCTGGGCTGTGCCTGTGCAGCCAACTCATGCCCAAGACTACAGGCGTGTCCGACAGGTGGGTGACATTGAAGCTGATGACTTCTCGGTGATTTCCAATTCGCATCACCATGGGAGGCGTTTGTTGCACCACTTGCCCCCCCAACAAGTCTCTGCCATCCACCGTGACAACCTTCAGAGGCAGCGTGGCTGGCAGTAGTGCTATATTGTGCTGCTGAATGAAGTCCAGTGCTATAAAGTCTGCGTTGCTGCCAGAGTCAATGGTGATCGGCACTTCCAGAGTGCGTCCATTGGGCAGTTGGAGTGACGCTGTAAGCTGCACCACTGGTTTGGGTGGGAGGGGGTCTGTGGGCTGCAAAATTGCTGGGGATTGCTTCATTGACTTGTCTGGCTGGACCCCAGTGCCTCTTCCTCCAGCCAGACTCCGTCGTTTCCCTGCTGCGGTGCCCTCTGTTGACTTGCGTCTGTCACTGTTGCCGAGGCTGCAGTGTGCTTATGGAGCCTCTGGGGACACTCTTTCGCCATGTGCTGAGCACTCTCGCAGATGTAGCACTTCCTGTTCCCTCTAGGAGGCTTCGTTTTGACTGCTCCCGGTGTTAGGGCTCTGGTAGCTGACTGAGCCTTAGCACCTCCAATCTCCATAGGTTCTTCTCCCCCTCCCTGCGAGGGTGTGGATTGCGAACGCGCTGCATCTTTGAGAGAGAGGGGAGGTGCTCTGGCTGGCGCCCTTCCCCAACGTCCTTCTTCTCTGTTCCAAGGACGTTCCTCCAGATGCACCCCGATTTCCAGCGCCCTCTGGACCACTTGCTGGGTGCTCCTTGGTCTCTCCCCCCTTCCAAACTCAGCTTTTACATCTGCATTCAAGCCCTCCCAAAAGAGGTCTCTCACTGGCGCAGAATCTTTTTCCCATCCCAGTGCATGAACTAATCCGAAAAAGCGTGCATGGTACTGCCTCACACTGGCTCTGCCTTGTTTAAGTCCGTGTATGTCTCTCCTGGCAATATCGATGTCTATCTTTGATAAAAAACACGAATCCATCGCTTTAATGAAAGCCTTCGCATCTTGGAGCGCCGGATCATTATCTCTCCATAAATTCCTCAGCCACGTTTTGGCCTCCCCATGCAAGTGGGACAAGATAAACCCCACTTTCTCTCTCTCATCTCTAAAGTCTTTTTCTAGCAGATCCAGCGCAAACAGCAGGTCGGCTCTGAAGTTGGGGTACTGCTGTAAACTCCCGTCGAAATGAGATACCAGACTGCCTCCCCTCCTTCCCAGTCCAATGCCCTCTGACTTGGGTCCCATTTGCCCCAGTGTAGTGAGCGCTTCCAACCTGGTTCGGAGATCTCTGCGGGCTGCATGCATTTCCTCTTCCCTTTTCTTGGAGGCCCGTACCTCCGCGTTGAGTTGAGTTACTGCATTTCGCAGTTCTGCCAGTTGCTGTTCTGGATTCATCTTGCCAGATTTGTGTGAGCTCTCGAAGCACCCCTCCTCTGTCCTCGCCGCTCGACTCACGTGGCGAGGTTCTTGGTGCCAAAACTATGAGACGGAGCTTACTGTCAGAGCTGGCTCCTGGTCCCAGCTCACAAAGGACCAACGCTGGCCGGTAGTAAAGTATCAAAGTCTTTATTGAAGAATAGTTTCCATTTCCAAACCTCAGCGGCCCAGCTCTACGTCCAGAGTTTAGACCGGCAAAGCTCCGTCTGAATCTCCGCCCCCTGTGCACCAGTTTAAGACTCTAATCTTACTCCACCTCTCCCTTCTCTCCTTTCTCCGCTGGGTCCTACTGCCCCCCGGGGTCTCCTCCCTCCTGGACTCCTCTGACGCAGACGTGGACCCTCCTGACTCCTCCCGCTCTCTTCGGCGGGCTTTAGGACTTGGCTCCCTACCCGGGCTGCCAACTGTGCCGCCTTCCTGTACATTTGAACTTGGCGCGCGCGCGCGTTTAACCTTCCTCTTAACCGTTTCCTCGCTCCCTGACAGAGGCGTGGTCAATCCTGCCTCATGTTCTCCCGCTGGTAGCGCGCCGCCTGATCCCGATGCCTGGGACTCCTCCCCCCTACTTCCCTCTGGTGTGGACGCTGGTCCCGATTTCCAGCTGCTGCTCTCTGAGTCCCCTCTGGCCCCTTCTCCCTGAAGTGCCCCCCTGGGTACTCCCCTTGCCCTGACCATGGGAGCCCCTCTTTGTGAATCCTCTGATTCACTGGACAGACTCAGAGACCTCGGATCGCTGTCATCGCTGACATTTCCTTCGGACTCCTCCCCTTCGCTCTCCATTTCCTCCCTCTCCTGTGCCTCTGCTCCTGAACCCCTGACACTTACATTGGCTCCCAGTAAGTTTCCGAGCACAATTCAAAGTGTTGGTGCTGACCTTTAAAGCCCTAAACGGCCTCAGCCCAGTAAACCTGAAGGAGCGTCTCCACCCCCATCGCTCTACCCGGACACTGAGGTCCAGCACCGAGGGCCTTCTGGCGGTTCCCTCACTGCGAGAAGCCAAGTTACAGTCCTCTAGTGATCCATATTTGGTCGATTCTTGTCCAAGTCATTTTTGCTTCAGAGAAGAAGGTTCCCTCTCTTCCTAAAGGATTTTTAGTTCTCCAAATGTCAACCAAGTCCAAGTTGTCAGTTAGTTCAAAAAAAGTTTTCGGTAGTCTCCCATCTTTGGTGACTACCTGTCGTTGTGCCTTGTCCATATTTGTTGAAACTACTCCGTTCATATCTCCCATCAAAATCACATTGTACTCCATATAGTCCGTCAATGTCTCATGCAACTTTTTGAAGAACTCAGATTTTCCTTCATTTGGTGCATATACACCCACAATCAAATATTTCTGTCCATGGTATTGGATTTCAATTGCCAAATATCTTCCTTGCTCATCCTTGAAAATAAATTTTCGTGACAAGCTCTCTTTAGCGTAAATTACTACTCCTCTTCCAAAACTTGCTGGCATATTGAGTGTAGCACCTTAACAGCATCATCTTTTAAAATTTTGAATAGTTCAGCTGGAATACCATCACTTCCACTGGCCTTGTTATTTGCAATGCTTTCTAAGGCCCATTTGACTTCATTCTCCAGGATGTCTGGCTCAAGGTCAGCAACCACACTACCTGGGGTATACGAGTGTCAGAGCTGGCTCCGGGTCCCAGCTCACCAAGGACCAACGCTAGCCGGTAGTACAGTATCAAAGTCTTTATTGAAGAATAGTCTCCATTTACAAGTCTCAGCGTCCCAGCTCTACGTCTGAGCTTTAGACCGGCGAAGCTCTATCTGGATCTCCGCCCCCTGTGCACCAGCTTAAGACTCTAATCTTACTCCACCTCCTCCTTCTCTCTCTCTTCCTCTGGGTCTTACTACCCCCCGGGGTCTCTTCCCTCCTGGACTCTTCTGACGCAGAGCTGGACCCCTCTGACTCCTCCCCCTCTCTTCGGCGTGCTTTAGGACCTGGCTCCCTACCCGGGCTGCCCACCTTGCCGCCCTCCTGTACATTTGAACTTGGCGCGCGCGCGCGTTTAACTTTCCTGATGACCGTTTCCTCGCTCCCTGACGAGGGTGTGGCCACTCCTGCCTCACGCTCTCCCTCTGCCTGCGCGCTCCCTGATCCCGATGCCTTAGACTCCTCCCCCCTACTGCACTCTGGGGGGGAAGCTGGTCTGGATTTCCAGCTGTTACTCTCTGAGTCCCCTCTGGCCCCTTCTTCCCGAGGTGTCCCCCTTGCCCTGACCATGGGGGCCCCTTTCTGTGAATCCTCCGAGTCACTGGAGAGACTCAGAGACCTCGGACTACTGTCGTCACTGACATTTCCTTCCGACTCCTCCCCCTCGCTCTCCGTTTCCTGCCTCTCCTGTGACTCTTCTCCTGAACCCCTGACAACGAGACATTCATTTCTTTCTGGTATAATACTGTCAGGGGTTCAGGAGCAGAGTCACAGGAGAGGGAGGAAATGGAGAGCGAGGGGGAGGAGTCCGAAGGAAATGTCAGCGATGACAGCAGTCCGAGGTCTCTGAGTCTCTCCAGTGACTCGGAGGATTCACAGAAAGGGGCCCCCATAGTCAGGGCAAGGGGAGTGCCCAGGGGGACACCTCGGGAAGAAGGGGCCAGAGGGGACTCAGAGAGTAGCAGCTGGAAATCCGGACCAGCGTCCCCCCCAGAGTGCAGTAGGGGGGAGGAGTCCCAGGCATCGGGATCAGGTGGCGCGCGGGCAGAGGGAGAACGTGAGGCAGGAGTGACCACACCCTCGTCAGGGAGCGAGGAAACGGTCATCAGGAAAGTTAAACGCGCGCGCGCGCCAAGTTCAAATGTACAGGAGGGCGGCAAGGTGGGCAGCCCGGGTAGGGAGCCAGGTCCTAAAGCCCGCCGAAGAGAGGGGGAGGAGTCAGAGGGGTCAACGTCGGCGTCAGAAGAGTCCAGGAGGGAGGAGACCCCGGGGGGTAGTAGGACCCAGAGGAAGAGAGAGAGAAGGAAGAGGTGGAGTAAGATTAGAGTCTTAAACTGGTGCACAGGGGGCGGAGACTCAGACGGAGCTTCGCCGGTCTAGAGTCCAGACGTAGAGCTGGGACGCTGAGGCTTGGAAATGGAGACTATTCTTCAATAAAGACTTTGATACTTTACTACTGGCTAGCGTTGGTCCTTGGTGAGCTGGGACCAGGAGCCAGCTCTGACAGTAAGCTCCGTCACACTAAAAGTTTTGGCACCAAGAACCTCGCCGCGTGAGTCGACGCAGCGAGGGCAGAGGAGGGGTGCTTCCAGAGCTCACAAAACTCAGGCAAGATGACTACGGAAGAGCAACTAGCAGCCCTGCAAGAAGCTGTGACACAACTCAGCACGGAGGTACTTGCATCCAGGAAAAGGGAGGAGGAAATGGGTAACGCCTGCCGGGATCTCCAAGTAAGGTTGGACGTGCTTTCTAAACAGGGGCCACCTGGACCCAAAGCAGAGGGCATTGGCTTGGGGAGAAGGGGAGGCAGCCTTGTATCTCATTTCGACGGGAGTTTACAGCAGTACCCCAACTTCAGAGCAGACCTGCTGTTTGCGCTGGATCTGCTAGGAAAAGACTTTAGAGATGAGAGAGAGAAAGTGGGGTTTATCTTGTCCCATTTGCATGGGGAGGCTAAAACGTGGCTGAGGAATTTATGGAGAGATAATGATCCGGCGCTCCAAGATGCGAAGACTTTCATTAAAGCAATGGATTCGTGTTTTTTATCAAAGATAGACATCGATATTGCCAGGAGAGACATACATGGACTTAAACAGGGCAAAGCCAGCGTGAGGCAGTACCATGCACGCTTTTTCGGACTAGTTCATGCACTGGGATGGGAAAAAGATTCTGCGCCAGTGAGAGACCTCTTTTGGGAGGGCTTGAATGCAGATGTAAAAGCGGAGATTGGAAGGGGGGAGAGGCCAAGGAGCACCCAGCAAGTAGTCCAGAGGGCTCTGGAAATCGGGGTGCATCTGGAGGAACGTCCTTGGAACAGAGACGAAGGACGTTGGGGAAGGGCACCAGCCAGAGCACCTCCCTTCTCTCCCAAAGAAGCAGCGCGTGCGCACTCCACACCCTCGCAGGGAGGGGGAGAAGAACCGATGGAGATTGGAGGTGCCAGGGCTCAGTCAGCTACCAGAGCCCTAACACCGGGAGCAGTCAAAACGAAGCCTCCTAGAGGGAACAGGAAGTGCTACATCTGCGACAGTGCTCAGCACATGGCGAAAGAGTGTCCCCAGAGGCTCCACAAGCACACTGCAGCCTCTGCAACAGTCACAGAAGCAACTCAACTGAGAACACAGCAACAGTTAAACGACGGAGTCTGGCTGGAGGAAGAGGCACTGGGGTCCAGCCAGACAAGTCAATGAAGCAATCCCCAGCACTTTTGCAGCCCACAGACCCCCTCCCACCCAAACCAGTGGTGCAGCTTACAGCGTCTCTCCAACTGCCCAATGGACGCACTCTGGAAGTGCCAATCACCATTGACTCCGGCAGCAACGCCGACTTTATAGGACTGGATTTCATTCAGCGGCACAATATACCACTGCTACCAGCCACACTGCCCCTGAAAGTTGTCACGGTGGATGGCAGAGACTTGTTAGGGGGGCAGGTGGTGCAACAAACGCAGCCAATGGTGATGCGGATTGGAAATCATCGAGAAGTCATCAGCTTCAATGTCACCCACCTGTCGGACACGCCGGTAGTCTTGGGCATGAGTTGGCTGCACAGGCACAGCCCAGCATTGGCGTGGTACCAGCGCCAACTGACCTTCGGCTCCTCCTATTGCGCGGAACATTGCATCCTTCCTAGCTCGGAAGAAGGAGGGGAAGACCCGCAGCTACAATTAGGCACGCTGCAAGCAGTGCCACGCAAGTACGCAGCGTTTTTGGAGGTTTTCTGCGAGAAGGAAGCAGACAAGCTGCCTCCCCACAGGCCCTATGACTGCAAGATTGACCTCCTGCCAGGGGCGACGCTGCCAGCCGGGAAACTGTATTCCATGTCTGAAGACGAGCTGCAGGAGCTCAAGGAGTTCATAGATCTCAACTTGAAGCGCGGTTTCATCCGGGAGTCGAAAGCAGCGGGGGGCAGTCCTGTATTCTTTGTGAAGAAAAAGGACACGCCCCAAAAGAGGCTTGTAGTGGATTTCAGGCTCTTAAATGCCAAGACCAAGCCCACGGCCTTTCCCATGCCCAAAATAGATGACCTGCTTGCAACGGTGAGGAAAGGACGCGTTTTTACAAAGTTGGATCTGCGAGGGGCGTACAACCTGATTCGCATACGGGAGGGAGACGAGTGGAAGACTGCCATGTTCACGCCCCTGGGCACATATGAATACAGAGTTATGCCCTTCGGTTTACAAAATGGCGCCCACTGTTTTCAAGCCTTCATGCATCACGTCCTGGCGGGTCTCCTCTACAAGACATGCGTCTGCTTCCTGGACGACATCCTGATATTCTCAGAATCTGAGGAGACCCACGAGGGAGACGTCAAGGAGGTTCTGCAGAGACTGCAGGAGCATCGGCTGTACGCCAAGCTGGAGAAGTGCCAGTTCGACAGGAAGGAGGTGGATTTCCTGGGCTACAAGCTGTCGGACAAGGGGCTCGCCATGGACAGCGCCAAGGTTCGCGCAGTGTTGGACTGGAAGAGCCCGCGCAATCGGAAGGAGGTCCAGCGGTTTGTGGGGTTTGCCAACTTTTACCGCAAGTTCATCAAGGGGTTCGCGATGCAGACAGCGGCCATTACCGACACGCTCAGCTCCAAGAAGAAGAAGTTCATCTGGTACGTCTCGAGGTGCGACACCTGCCAAAGGGCCAAGTCAGTGCACAAACCTCCGGCGGGACTGCTCGAACCGCTGCAGACCCCGAGCGAACCGTGGGAGAGGGTGGCCCTGGACTTTGTCACGGATTTACCCAGCTCAAGGGGTAAAACGGCAGTGCTAGTGGTGGTGGACATGTTCACTAAAATGGCCCACTTCATTCCATGCGCGAAGGTGGCCACGGCAGAACAGACCGCCAAACTGTTCATAGACCACGTCTTCAGGGTGCACGGTCTGCCACGGTCTATCCTGTCCGACAGGGGGCGCCAGTTCATTTCGAACTTCTGGCAGAAGCTGATGGGTTTCCTGAACGTTAAGATCAACCTAGCGTCGGCGAGACACCCGCAGACCAACGGACAAGCGGAGCGCGTCAACGCCATCATGCAGCAGTACCTGAGATGCTATGCAAATCAGCAGCCGACAACATGGGTGGACTACCTGCCGCTCGCTGAGTTCGCCTACAACAACACGAAGCACGTGTCCACGGGGGTGACACCGTTCTTCGCCAACAACGGGAGGCATCCCAGAACCTTCCCGGGATTAGAGAGACTGGGGGAGGGGGAGCCACAGGCAGCGGAAGTCTTGGCGGCAGAATTGCAGGAGGTTCACGAACAGCTTAGGAGGCAGTTAGAGCTTGCAAAGCACGCATACAAACTGCAGGCTGACAAGCACAGAAGGGTTGGGGAGGACATACAGGTGGGAGACTGGGTGTGGTTAGCGGCCCACGCAGTGCCGACCAGATCATTAGCTAAGAAGAAACTCGGACATAAGCAGCTAGGACCTTACCAAGTTGAGGCACAGATCAATCCGGTGGCCTTCCGGTTGACACTTCCGGAGGGATCCAGAATGCACCCAGTATTCCATAGGTCGGTGCTCACGCCCTACAAAGCACCTCACCGATTTCAGGAGCAGGGCACGGCACCAGACCAGTATAAGGAGACCCCCCCAAGGAGGGAGTCGCCAAGAAGGGAGCCCATCAACCAGGTCACAGAGATTTTAGACTCGAGATGGGGGGAAGAGGGAGTAGAATATTTTCTCGCAAGGGAAGGTACCCCGGCCAGCGCCAACCGTTGGGTGCCGGACTATGCTCTGGACGAGCCTCTCCTCAAGGAGGAGTTTCATGCCTTGTTCCCACACAGGCCCATGCCAGCCGAGCATTTCGACGACTGGCTTTTCACACCCACGCTTTCAACCAGCACATTCCAGGGGTTCACCTCGGACGAGGAACCAGCAATAGAAACACGTTCCCCGGAGGGCTCGCCCTCGGGGTTTGCCTCCGAACGCTCATTTTGGTGGGACGATCGAGGAGAGGAACGGTGGAGCAGGAGGTGGCTGGGGGGTCCTTGGCAGGCAACGGACCCAGAGGGGACCGAGGGTGAGATGGACATGGACGTGCTGGGGGAGGACGTTGGGTTCGAGCATGGCGGCACGGAGATGGAAGCAGAGGAGATCGAGGTCGGCGAAGACAAGGAGGACGAGCCGGACTTATCCGGCTGGATGCACGCCACGAGGGACGACCTGTATCCACCATTCACCCCCACAACGACGGAGCACCCAGCACCCCCGCCGGAGGAGGGGGAGGGGGGAAGGGGGGGCTTCGAGGGGGGGATGGATGTCAGAGGTTCAGGAGCAGAGTCACAGGAGAGGGAGGAAATGGAGAGCGAGGGGGAGGAGTCCGAAGGAAATGTCAGCGATGACAGCAGTCCGAGGTCTCTGAGTCTCTCCAGTGACTCGGAGGATTCACAGAAAGGGGCCCCCATAGTCAGGGCAAGGGGAGTGCCCAGGGGGACACCTCGGGAAGAAGGGGCCAGAGGGGACTCAGAGAGTAGCAGCTGGAAATCCGGACCAGCGTCCCCCCCAGAGTGCAGTAGGGGGGAGGAGTCCCAGGCATCGGGATCAGGTGGCGCGCGGGCAGAGGGAGAACGTGAGGCAGGAGTGACCACACCCTCGTCAGGGAGCGAGGAAACGGTCATCAGGAAAGTTAAACGCGCGCGCGCGCCAAGTTCAAATGTACAGGAGGGCGGCAAGGTGGGCAGCCCGGGTAGGGAGCCAGGTCCTAAAGCCCGCCGAAGAGAGGGGGAGGAGTCAGAGGGGTCAACGTCGGCGTCAGAAGAGTCCAGGAGGGAGGAGACCCCGGGGGGTAGTAGGACCCAGAGGAAGAGAGAGAGAAGGAAGAGGTGGAGTAAGATTAGAGTCTTAAACTGGTGCACAGGGGGCGGAGACTCAGACGGAGCTTCGCCGGTCTAGAGTCCAGACGTAGAGCTGGGACGCTGAGGCTTGGAAATGGAGACTATTCTTCAATAAAGACTTTGATACTTTACTACTGGCTAGCGTTGGTCCTTGGTGAGCTGGGACCAGGAGCCAGCTCTGACAAATACCTCTGTGTATTCTTGCCACCTCTTCTTGATGTCTTCTGCTTCTGTTAGGTCCTTACCACTTTTGTCCTTTATTATGGTAATCTTTGAACGAAATTTTCCTTTCATATCTCCAATTTTCTTGAACAGATCTCTGGTTCTTCCCATTCTGTTGTTTTCCTCTATTTCTTTGCATTGCTCATTTAGGAAGGCCTTCTTGTCTCTCCTTGCTATTTTTTGGAATTCTGCATTCAATTTCCTGTATCTTTCTCTATCTCCCTCGCATTTTGCTTGCCTTCTCTCCCCCGCTATTTGTAAGGCCTCATTGGACAGCCACTTTGCTTTCTTGCATTTCCTTTTCATTGGGATGGTTTTCGTTGCTGCCTCCTGTATAATGTTTCGAGCCTCCAGCCATAGTTCTTCAGGCACTCTGTCCAGCAAATCTAAATCCTTAAACCTGTTCCTCACTTCCACTGTGTATTCATAAGGGATTTGGTTTAGATTGTATCTTACTGGCCCAGTGGTTTTTCCTACTTTCTTCAGTTTAAGCTTGAATTTTGCTATAAGAAGCTGATGATCTGAGCCACAGTCAGCTCCAGGTCTTGTTTTTGCTTACTGTATAGAGCTTCTCCATCTTTGGCTGCAGAGAATATAATCAATCTGATTTCGATGCTGCCCATCTGGTGATGTCCATGTGTAGAGTCGTCTCTTGTGTTGTTGGAAAAGAGTGTTTGTGATGACCAGCTTGTTCTCTTGACAGAACTCTATTAGCCTTTGCCCTGCTTCGTTTTGAATTCCAAGACCAAATTTGCCAGTTGTTCCTTTTATCTCTTGATTCCCTACTTTAGCATTCCAATCCCCTATAATGAAAAGAACATCCTTCTTTGGTGTCACTTCTATAAGGTGTTGTAAGTCTTCATAGAATTGGTCAATTTCAGTTTCTTCAGCACCAGTAGTTGGTGCATAAACTTGGATTATTGTTATGTTAAAAGGTCTGCCTTGGATTCGTATCGAGATCATTCTATCATTTTTGAGATTGCATCCCAGTACAGCCTTCGCCACTCTTTTGTTGACTATGAGGGCCACTCCATTTCTTTTGCGGGTTTCTTGCCCACAGTAGTAGATATGATGGTCATCCGAACTGAATTCGCCCATTTTAGTTCACTGATGCCCAGGATGTCAATATTTATTCTTGCCATCTCATTTTTGACCACATCCAACTTACCCAGGTTCATGGTTCTTACATTCCAGGTTCCTATGCAATATTTTTCTTTACAGCATTGGACTTTCCTTTCGCTTCCATGCATATCCGCAACTGAGCGTCCTTTCGGCTTTGGCCCAGCCGCTTCATCAGCTCTGGATCTACTTGCACTTGTCCTCCGCTCTTCCCCAGTAGCATGTTGGACGCCTTCCAACCTGAGGGGCTCATCTTCCAGCGTCATATATTTTATATGCCTGTTGTCTTTGTCCATGGAGTTTTCTTGGCAGGGATACTGGAGTGGCTTGCCGGTTCCTGCTCCAGGTGGATCACGTTTGGTCCAAACTCTCCACTATGACCTGTTCATCTTGGGTGCCCTGCTTGGCATAGTTCATAGCTTCTCTGAGTTCTTCAAGCCCAACTCAGCAGTGGCCAGAGGATTGGAGAAGGTCAGTCTACATCCCAATCCCAAAGAAGGGTAGTGCTAAAGAATGCTCCAACTACTGCACAATTGCACTCATTTCACACGCTAGCAAGGTTATGCTTAAAATTCTTCAAGGAAGGCTCAAGCAGTATGTGGACCGAGAACTCCCAGAAGTGCAAGCTGGATTTAGAAGAGGCAGAGGAACCAGAGACCAAATTGCAAGCATGCGCTGGATTATGGAGAAAGCTAGAGAGTTCCAGAAAGACATCTACTTCTGCTTCATTGATTATGCAAAAGCCTTTGACTGTGTCGATCACAGCAAACTATGGCAAGTTCTTAAAGAAATGGGAGTGCCTGATCACCTCATCTGTCTCCTGAGAAATCTCTATGTGGGACAAGAAGCTGCAGTTAGAACTGGATATGGAACAACTGATTGGTTCAAAATTGGGAAAGGAGTACGACAAGGCTGTATTTTGTCTCCCTGCTTATTTAACTTATACGCAGAATTCATCATGCGAAAGGCTGGGCTGGATGAATCCCTAGCCGGAATTAAGATTGCTGGAAGAAATATCAACAACCTCAGATATGCAGATGACACAACCTTGATGGCAGAAAGTGAGGAGGAATTAAAAAACCTTTTACTGAGGGTGAAAGAGGAGAGCGCAAAATATGGTCTGAAGCTCAACATAAAAAAAACGAAGATCATGGCCACTGGTCCCATCACCTCCTGGCAAATAGAAGGGGAGGAAATGGAGGCAGTGAGAGATTTTACTTTCTTGGGCTCCATGATCACTGCAGATGGTGACAGCAGCCACGAAATTAAGAGACGCCTGCTTCTTGGGAGAAAAGCAATGGCAAACCTAGACAGCATTTTAAAAAGTAGAGACATCACCTTGCCAACAAAGGTCCGTATAGTAAAAGCTATGTGTCAGAGCTGGCTCCAGGTCCCAGCTCACAGAGGACCAACGCTAGCCGGTAGTAATGTACAAAAGTCTTTATTGAAGTACAGTTTCCATTTTCAATCCGCAGCGCCCCAGCTCTACGTCTAGGGTTAGATCGGCGAAGCTCCATCTGAATCTCCGCCCCCTGTACACCAGTTTAAGATTCTAGCCTTACTCCACCTCTTCCGTCTCTCCTTTCTCCTCTGGGTCCTGCTACCCCCCGGGGTCCCTTCCTTCCTGGATTCTTCCGACGCTGACGTTGACCCCCCTGACTCCTCCCGCTCTTTTCGGCGGGCTTTGGGACCTGGCTCCCTATCCGGGCTGCCAACTGTGCCGCCCTCCTGTACATTTGAACTTGGCGCACGCGCCCAGCCTTCAACCTTCCTCTCGACCGTTTCCTCGCTCCCCGATGGAGGCGTGGTCAATCCTGACTCATGTCCTCCCGCTGGCAGTGCGCCGCCTGATCCCGATGCCTGGGACTCCTCCCCCCTACTGCACTCTGGTGTGGACGCTGGTCCTGATTTCCAACTGCTGCTCTCTGAGTCCCCTCTGGCCCCTTCTTCCTGGGGTGTCCCCCTAGGCACCCCCCTTGCCCTGACCATGGGAGCCCCTTTCTGTGAATCTTCCGATTCGCTGGAAAGACTCAGAGACCTCGGACCGCTGTCATCGCTAACATTTCCTTCGGACTCCTCCCCCTCGCTCTCTATTTCCTCCCTTTCCTGTGCCTCTGCTCCTGAACCCCTGACATCCATCCCCCCCTCGAAGCCCCCCCTTCCCCCCTCCCCTCCTTCAGGTGTGGGTGCTGGGTGCTCCGTCGTTGTGGGGGTGAATGCCGGATACAGTTCGTCCCCCGTGGCGTGCATCCAGCCGGATAAGTCCGGCTCGTCCTCCGTGCTCTCGCCGACCTCGATTTCCTCTGCTTCCATCTCTTTGCCGCCGTGCTCGAACCCAAGGTCCTCCCCCAACACGTCCATGTCCGTCTCTCCCCCGGTCTCCTCTGGGGACGTAGCCTGCCAAGGACCCCCCAGCCACTTCCTGCGCCACTGCTCCTCTGGTCGATCGTCCCACCGAAAAGAGCGGTCTGAGGCAAACCCCGAGGGTGATCCCTCCGCGGAACTTGTTTCTAGTGCCGGTTCTTCGTCCGAGGTGAACCCCTGGAACGTGCTGGCTGACAATGTGGGTGTGAAAAGCCAGTCGTCGAAATACGCGGCTGGCATGGGCCTGTGTGGGAAAATGGCATGTGTCAGAGCTGGCTCCTGGTCCCAGCTCACAAAGGACCAACGCTGGCCGGTAGTAAAGTATCAAAGTCTTTATTGAAGAATAGTTTCCATTTCCAAACCTCAGCGCCCCAGCTCTACGTCCAGAGTTTAGACCGGCGAAGCTCCGTCTGAATCTCCGCCCCCTGTGCACCAGTTTAAGACTCTAATCTTACTCCACCTCTCCCTTCTCTCCTTTCTCCGCTGGGTCCTACTGCCCCCCGGGGTCTCCTCCCTCCTGGACTCCTCTGACGCAGACGTGGACCCTCCTGACTCCTCCTGCTCTCTTCGGCGGGCTTTAGGACTTGGCTCCCTACCCGGGCTGCCAACTGTGCCGCCTTCCTGTACATTTGAACTTGGCGCGCGCGTTTAACCTTCCTCTTAACCGTTTCCTCGCTCCCTGACAGAGGCGTGGTCAATCCTGCCTCATGTTCTCCCGCTGGTAGCGCGCCGCCTGATCCCGATGCCTGGGACTCCTCCCCCCTACTTCCCTCTGGTGTGGACGCTGGTCCCGATTTCCAGCTGCTGCTCTCTGAGTCCCCTCTGGCCCCTTCTCCCTGAAGTGCCCCCCTGGGTACTCCCCTTGCCCTGACCATGGGAGCCCCTCTTTGTGAATCCTCTGATTCACTGGACAGACTCAGAGACCTCGGATCGCTGTCATCGCTGACATTTCCTTCGGACTCCTCCCCTTCGCTCTCCATTTCCTCCCTCTCCTGTGCCTCTGCTCCTGAACCCCTGACAGCATGAAACTCTTCCTTGAGAAGAGGCTCGTCCAAGGCATAGTCCGGCACCCAACTGTTCGCGCTGGCCGGGGTACCTTCCCTGGCGAGAAAATATTCTACTCCCTCTTCCCCCCATCTCGAGTCTAAAATCTCTGTGACCTGGTTGATGGGTTCCCCTCTTGGCGACCCCCTCCTTGTGGGCGTCTCCCTGAGCGGGTCTGGTGCCGTGCCCGGCTCCTGAAATCTGTGAGGTGCTTTGTAGGGCGTGAGCACTGATCTATGGAACACCGGGTGCATTCTGGATCCCTCCGGAAGTGTCAACCGGAAGGCCACTGGATTGACCTGTGCCTCGACTTGGTAAGGTCCTAGCTGCTTATGTCCGAGCTTCTTCTTCGCTAACGATCTGGTTGGCACTGCCTGGGCTGCTAACCAAACCCAGTCTCCCACCTGTATGTCTTCCCCAACCCTTCTGTGCTTGTCAGCCTGCAGTTTGTATGCGTGCTTTGCTAGTTCTAACTGCCTCCGAAGCTGTTCGTGAACCTCCTGCAACTCTGACGCTAAGGCTTCCGCTGCCTGTGGCTCCCCCTCCCCCAGTCTCTCTAATCCCGGGAAGGTTCTGGGATGCCTCCCGTTGTTGGCGAAGAACGGTGTCACCCCCGTGGACACGTGCTTCGTGTTGTTGTAGGCGAACTCCGCGAGCGGCAGGTAGTCCACCCATGTTGCCGGCTGCTGATTTGCGTAGCATCTCAGGTACTGCTGCATGATGGCGTTGACTCGCTCCGCTTGTCCGTTGGTCTGCGGGTGTCTCGCCGACGCTAGGTTGATCTTGACGTTCAGGAAACCCATCAGCTTCTGCCAGAAGTTCGAGATGAACTGTCGCCCCCGGTCGGACAGGATGGACCGTGGCAGACCGTGAACCCTGAACACGTGGTCTATGAACAGTTTGGCGGTCTGTTCCGCCGTGGCCACCTTCGTGCACGGAATGAAGTGGGCCATTTTGGTGAACATGTCCACCACCACTAGCACTGCCGTCTTGCCCCTCGAGCTGGGTAAATCCGTGACAAAGTCCAGGGCCACCCTCTCCCACGGTTCGCTCGGTGTCTGCAGCGGTTCGAGCAGTCCCGCCGGCGGTTTGTGCACTGACTTGGCCCTTTGGCAGGTGTCGCACCTCGAGACGTAATCCGCGACTTCCCCCCGCATCTTGGGCCACCAAAAATCTCTGGCTACTAATTCTACCGAATTCTCTTTGCCAAAGTGCCCGGCGGTGGGTGCGTCGTGCAACTGCTGCAGTACTTTCGCGCGGAGGTCGTCTCCCGGTACGTAGAGGGCCCCTCTGCGGATGAGCAATCCGTCGCGTATCTGGAACTCGTCGTCCTTTGCCGTGCCCCTGTGCACCTCCTCCATCTTGGCTTGTGCGAAGGGGTCCTCCTGCAGCGCTCGACGGACAGCTTCCAGGTCCACAGTTGCTGAAGCGCACTCCCACGCTTTCGGTGCGAAAATGTGCTTGGCCGCTGCTGGTGCCGCCTCTTCGAGGTATTGCGGCTTTCTGGACAGTGCATCTGCCATGATGTTGTTGTCGCCTGGGATGTACTCTATCTTGAAGTCGAAATCCGCAAAGAACTCCGCCCATCTGATGTGCCGCTGGTTCAGGAACCTTGCCGTGCGCCAGTACTCCAGGTTCTTATGGTCCGTGCGGACCTGCACCGTGTGTTTGGCTCCGATAAGGAAGTGCCGCCACGCCTTGAATGCTGCATGAATGGCCAGCAACTCCCTGTCCCAGATGGTGTAGTTCTGCTCTGACTTGCTGAGCTTCCTGGAGTAGAAGGCACACGGTCTCCAGTCCCCATGCGGGTCTTGCTGCAACAGTACTGCTCCCACGGCTCTGTCTGAGGCTTCCGTTTCAACCCTCATCGGTCTGCTGGGATTCACATGCAGTAGCTGCTCTTCGGACGAGAAGAGATGCTTGAGTTTCTGAAAGGACTGCTCCGCTTGCTCCGTCCAGATGAACTTCTTCTTCTTGGAGCTGAGCGTGTCGGTAATGGCCGCCGTCTGCATCGCGAACCCCTTGATGAACTTGCGGTAAAAGTTGGCGAAACCGACAAACCGCTGGACCTCCTTCCGATTGCGTGGGCTCTTCCAGTCCAACACTGCGCGAACCTTGGCGCTGTCCATGGCGAGCCCCGTGTCCGACAACTTGTAGCCCAGGAAATCTACCTCCTTCATGTCGAACTGGCACTTCTCCAGCTTGGCGTACAGCCTATGCTCCTGCAGTCTCTGCAGAACTTCCTTGACGTCTCCCTTGTGGGTCTCCTCTGATTCTGAAAATATCAGGATGTCGTCCAGGAAGCAGACGCATTTCTTGTAGAGGAGACCCGCCAATACGTGATGCATGAAGGCTTGAAAACAGTGGGAGCCATTTTGTAATCCAAAGGGCATAACTCTGTATTCATAGGTGCCCAGGGGCGTGAACATGGCAGTCTTCCACTCGTCGCCCTCCCGTATGCGAATCAGGTTGTACGCCCCTCGCAGATCCAACTTTGTGAAAACGCGTCCTTTCCTCACCGTTGCGAGCAGGTCGTCTATCTTGGGCATGGGAAAGGCTGTGGGCTTGGTTTTCGAGTTTAAAATTCTATAGTCTACCACAAGCCTCTTTTGGGGCGTGTCCTTCTTCTTCACAAAGAATACAGGACTGCCCCCTACTGCCTTCGACTCCTGGATGAAACCGCGCTTCAAGTTGAGGTCTATGAACTCCCTGAGTTCCTGCAGCTCGTCTTCAGACATGGAATACAGTTTCCCGGTTGGCAGCATCGCCCCTGGCAGGAGGTCAATCTTGCAGTCACAGGACCTGTGGGGAGGCAGCTTGTCCGCTTCCTTCTCGCAGAAAACCTCCAAAAACGCTGCGTACTTGAGTGGCACTGCTTGCAGCGTGCCTAATTGTAGCTGCGGGTCATCCTCTTCCCCTTCCAGGCTAGGCAGAATGCAATGTTCCGCACAGTAGGAGGAGCCGAAGGTCAGTTGGCGCTGGTACCACGCCAATGCTGGGCTGTGCCTGTGCAGCCAACTCATGCCCAATACTACAGGCGTGTCCGACAAGTGGGTGACATTGAAGCTGATGACTTCTCGGTGATTTCCAATTTGCATCACCATTGGAGGCATTTGCTGCACCACCTGCCCCCCCAGCAATTCCCTGCCATCCACCGTGACAACCTTCAGAGGCAGCGTTGCTGGCAGTAGTGCTATGTTGTGCTGTTGAATGAAATCCAGTCCTATGAAGTCTGCGTTACTACCAGAGTCAATGGTAATCGGCACTTCCATAGTGAGTCCATTGGGTAGTTGAAGCGATGCTGTGAGCTGCACCACTGGTTTGGGCGGGAGGGGGTCTGTGGGCTGCAAAATCTCTGGGGATTGCTTCACTGACTTGTCTGGCTGGACCCCAGTGCCTCTTCCTCCAGCCAGACTCTGTCGTTTCCCTGCTGTGGTTCTCTCTGCTGAGTTGCGTCTGTGACTGTTGCAGAGGCTGCAGTGTGCTTATGGAGCCTCTGGGGACACTCTTTCGCCATGTGCTGAGCACTGTCGCAGATGTAGCACTTCCTGTTCCCTTTAGGAGGCTTCGCTTTGACTGCTCCCGGTGTTAGGGCTCTGGTAGCTGACTGAGCCCTGGCGCCTCCAATCTCCATCGGTTCTTCTCCCCCTCCCTGGGAAGGTGTGGATTGCGCACGCGCTGCATCCTTGGGAAAGAGGGGAGGTGCTCTCGCTGGCGTACGTCCCCAACGTCCTTCTTCTCTGTTCCATGGACGTTCTTCCAGACGCACCCCAAACTCCAGCGCCCGCTGGACCACTTGCTGAGTGCTCTTTGGTCTCTCCCCCCTTGCAATCTCATCTTTCACATTTGCATTCAAGCCTTCCCAAAAAAGGTCTCTGACTGGAGCAGAATCCTTCTCCCATCCCAGCGCATGGACTAATCCAAAAAAGCGGGAATGGTACTGCCTTACACTGGCTCTACCTTGTTTGAGCCCATGTATGTCTTTTCTGGCGATATCAATGTCTATATTTGATAAAAAACACGAATCCATCGCTTTAATGAAAGCCTCCGCATTTTGGAGCGCCGGATCCTTATCTCTCCACAGATTGCGCAGCCACGCTTTAGCTTCCCCATGCAAATGGGACCAGATAAACCCCACCTTCTCTTGCTCATCTCTAAAGTCTTTATCCAGCAGTTCCAGCGCAAACAGCAGGTCTGCTCGGAAGTTAGGGTACTGCTGTAAATTCCCATCGAAATGAGATGCAAGGCTGCCTCCTCTTTTCCCCAGCCCAATCCCCTCTGATTTGGGTCCCGGTTGCCCCTGCTTGGCAAGCACTTCCAACCTGGCTTGGAGATCCCTGCAGGCGGCAGCCGCTTCCTCTTCCCTTTTCCTGGATGCAAGTACCTCCGCGTTGAGTTGTGTCACTGCATTTTGCAGGGCCGCTAGTTGCTGTTCTGTAGTCATCTTGCCTGACTTTTGTGAGCTCGCGAAGCACCAATCCTCTCCCCTCGCTGCGTCCACTCACGTTACGAGGTTTTTGGTGCAAAATTTATTGAGATGGAGCTTACTGTCAGAGCTGGCTCCAGGTCCCAGCTCACAGAGGACCAACGCTAGCCGGTAGTAATGTACAAAAGTCTTTATTGAAGTACAGTTTCCATTTTCAATCCGCAGCGCCCCAGCTCTACGTCTAGGGTTAGATCGGCGAAGCTCCATCTGAATCTCCGCCCCCTGTACACCAGTTTAAGATTCTAGCCTTACTCCACCTCTTCCGTCTCTCCTTTCTCCTCTGGGTTCTGCTACCCCCCGGGGTCCCTTCCTTCCTGGATTCTTCCGACGCTGACGTTGACCCCCCTGACTCCTCCCGCTCTTTTCGGCGGGCTTTGGGACCTGGCTCCCTATCCGGGCTGCCAACTGTGCCGCCCTCCTGTACATTTGAACTTGGCGCACGCGCCCAGCCTTCAACCTTCCTCTCGACCGTTTCCTCGCTCCCCGACGGAGGCGTGGTCAATCCTGACTCATGTCCTCCCGCTGGCAGTGCGCCGCCTGATCCCGATGCCTGGGACTCCTCCCCCCTACTGCACTCTGGTGTGGACGCTGGTCCTGATTTCCAACTGCTGCTCTCTGAGTCCCCTCTGGCCCCTTCTTCCTGGGGTGTCCCCCTAGGCACCCCCCTTGCCCTGACCATGGGAGCCCCTTTCTGTGAATCTTCCGATTCGCTGGAAAGACTCAGAGACCTCGGACTGCTGTCATCGCTAACATTTCCTTCGGACTCCTCCCCCTCGCTCTCTATTTCCTCCCTTTCCTGTGCCTCTGCTCCTGAACCCCTGACACTATGGTTTTCCCAGTAGTGATGTATGGAAGTGAGAGCTGGACCATAAAGAAGGCTGATCGCTGAAGAATTGACGCTTTTGTATTATGGTGCTGGAGGAGAATCTTGAGAGTCCCATGGACTGCAAGAAGATCAAACGCATCCATTCTTAAGAAAATCAGCCCTGAGTGCTCACTGGAAGGACAGATCGTGAAGCTGAGGCTCCAATACTTTGGCCACCTCATGAGAAGAGAAGACTCCCTGGAAAAGACCCTGATGTTGGGAAAGATGGAGGGCACAAGGAGAAGGGGACGACAGAGGATGAGATGGTTAGACAGTGTTCTCGAGGCTACAAACATGAGTCTGACCAAACTGCGGGTGGCAGTGGAAGACAGGAGTGCCTGGCGTGCTCTGGTCCATGGGGTCACGAAGAGTCGGACACGACTGAACGACTAAACAACAACAACAACACACTACTCCTCTTTTTTTGACTTTGTCAGATGAGATAAATTCTTGACCCAGTCTTTTATTAATTAAGATTTTTCTATGGAGCCTAGTCACGTGTGTCTCCTGCAAACAAATCAAGTCCAATTGTTCTTTTTTTAAAATATGTAATATCGATTTCCTCTTTCGAACCCAGTTTAGACCGTTGCAGTTCCAGCTTAGAAGTTGCAGAGACATGATGAATTTATTCTATTATGTTCCTCCAGATACTCCCAAAGTCTTGTCTTTATCTTCCGAATACGGCGGTGTCCTTTTCTTCCGATTCCGTTTTGATTTTGCTCCTGTCACGTCTTCACTTCCTTCCTCTGATGACTCTGACGGGTCTGTTACTTTTAAAGTTCCTTTCCATAGATCCTCCTCGTAGGCTTCTAAAAAGGTGTTCTTGTCTTCCACTGATCTTATTTTTATCTTTCTTCCCTTGATGCTAAAGGAAAGCCCTTCCGGAAATTCCCACCTGAAGATGATATTATTTTTTCTCAATTGGATGACCAAATCTCTATAATTGGACCTAAGGTCCAAGAGATGTTTTGGGATATCCTTGAAAGTTTCAACTTTAGATTGGTTAATCACCAAAGGTTTTTGAAAGTGTAGTCCCAAAATCTTGTCTCTTTCTTCTTTAGTTCTAAACGTAACCAGACAATCTCTAGTTTTAATCCTTTTACTTGTTTTTCCTAGTCAAAACGCACTTAAAAACTTAAATTCCTCTTTTTCCGGCTCTAAATTCCAAAATTTTTCAAATTCTTGTGTAAGGAGGTCCCGCAGGCTCCCTTCCTCAATTTCTGGCACACTTCTGATTCTCAAGTTGGTTTGTTTATCTTTCAGTTCAATCATAGAAAATCTTGCTCTGTGGTCCTCAAGTTGTTTGCTCATCGGTGGTAATTTCTCCTCAGTGGCAGCTGCAGCTTCCCTTGCTTCCTCAGCAATTTTTCTTGTTTTTGCCGATTCCTCCAATAATTCCTTAATTGAATCTGTATTCTGTTTTATACTTGCAGTATTTTGATCTATTTTTAAAGATGCCTCTGCTACTCCTTTATTCATTTCTGCAACTTGTCTTTTTGTTTCTGCCACTTCTTCTGTCAGTTTGTCTATTGATCCTTGAAGTCTTGCAAATCCTGCAGTTATAAGATCTTCCGTTGAAGACATCCCTTTTGTTTTAGGTAGAACAGAGGCACCTCCTGTTGGTTCCGGGAAGGATCCCCTCCTTCCCGTGTGAAAAGATTTGCCAGATCTTGTAGTTTTGTCTTGAAACTGCTGTGTTTTCCCTTTTTCCTCTGCCATATGGCGACACTTTCAAGGTTACACTGCAGCTGCAACTTGTTTACCAGCTCTAAGAGAAACAATGGAATTTTCCTCAATTGTCTTGTTACCCTGTAACAGTCTCAGTGCCCACCAGGGGGACCTAATAGGCATTAATGGAGGGAGGATAGTATGTCTCCCGTCTTCTCCTCTTAAAGCAACTTTGTAACAATATTGTCCCTTCACAGTATCCACAGCTCTCAAATACAAATACAGTCCTTTTACTATCATAGAAAGTTCCTTTAAGCACTTCCACGCTCTCCAAATCTTCACTTTCAATTTTGACAGATCAGGACCAGGGGTCCGGGCAGTGAACTTTAATGTTACTTAACTCCTTTAACCCAGGCAATAAAGGTTTCAAGCTTTCCCCCCCTTTCCCTGCCTCCCGAGGGGGGGACTTCTCTCAAAAGACTTCAGATTTCAACCCTTTCAGTCCTTACTTTTTCAGGGTTTTAGTCCTCAAGTCTTTGCTTTCTACTATTTACAGGCGGAAGGCTGACTTCCTGTTTAAGCCTTCCCGCTTCGGTGTCAGATTACGTTACTTTTACTTAAGTCCAATTAAGTCCCAATTCTTGCCAATTTTCAAAACTTAAATTCCTTTAAAAGGTTTTGTACTTTCTCCTACTCACGGATCCTTCTTTTTAATCCAAATTGTCCCAAGAAGAAGTTGAGCGCTTCTCCGATCACAGCTGCGCGCCGTCTCTCCAAAAAGGAAGCGATTGACTCTCAGCACCGCGTTAACCCCCGCCACACTCCGGAGCTCTTACCGAGCCCCAGAAACGTTTTAGGGGAGCGCTGATGGTGCCCGCCGAGTCCCACGGACGTAGGCTTCCTCCGCCTACGTTTTCAGGGGTTCACCGCGTCGCCGTAGCGGTAGAACCCTATTTTTTCAGAGCTCTCCCCTCCGCTGCTCAGAGGGAAGTCGCCATGATCGATGGCGCTCAACCCGGAAGTCATCATTAGAGACTTCCTTTAAAGGCTGAATTAACCAGTCTTTCAGTGATTTGTAGTATCTTGAAGTCAGCCCATCAGGTCCTGGAGACTTGCCCAATTGCATATTCTGAATGGCACTCTCAACCTCTTGTTCTGTTATCCTGTAGCTCAGTTTTAATCTGCTTTCTTGAGATATTTTCGGTAGCCCATTCAGTTTCAAAAAATCCTCCATGTCTGCTTCCTTCTGTGGTTGTTGAGATAGAGCTGTTTAAAGTATTTTTGAAAAACACTCCTGTCAGAGCTGGCTCCTGGTCCCAGCTCACAAAGGACCAACGCTGGCCGGTAGTAAAGTATCAAAGTCTTTATTGAAGAATAGTTTCCATTTCCAAACCTCAGCGCCCCAGCTCTACGTCCACAGTTTAGACCGGCGAAGCTCTGTCTGAATCTCCGCCCCCTGTGCACCAGTTTAAGACTCTAATCTTACTCCACCTCTCCCTTCTCTCCTTTCTCCGCTGGGTCCTACTGCCCCCCGGGGTCTCCTCCCTCCTGGACTCCTCTGACGCAGACGTGGACCCTCCTGACTCCTCCCGCTCTCTTCGGCGGGCTTTAGGACTTGGCTCCCTACCCGGGCTGCCAACTGTGCCGCCTTCCTGTACATTTGAACTTGGCGCGCGCGCGCGTTTAACCTTCCTCTTAACCGTTTCCTCGCTCCCTGACAGAGGCGTGGTCAATCCTGCCTCATGTTCTCCCGCTGGTAGCGCGCCGCCTGATCCCGATGCCTGGGACTCCTCCCCCCTACTTCCCTCTGGTGTGGACGCTGGTCCCGATTTCCAGCTGCTGCTCTCTGAGTCCCCTCTGGCCCCTTCTCCCTGAAGTGCCCCCCTGGGTACTCCCCTTGCCCTGACCATGGGAGCCCCTCTTTGTGAATCCTCTGATTCACTGGACAGACTCAGAGACCTCGGATCGCTGTCATCGCTGACATTTCCTTCGGACTCCTCCCCTTCGCTCTCCATTTCCTCCCTCTCCTGTGCCTCTGCTCCTGAACCCCTGACAACTCCTAATTTAAACTGGGTTCTGTATAATTCTTCCTTCCACTTCCAAATTTGTTATTGTGTTCATTTTCTGTCTCTTCTTTATTTGCCATCTCAATAACTTTCCACATTTGTTTGCCGACTCAAAGGTTCTTTGTCTCATTTGCCTAATCTTCCATTCAATTTCTTGATTTATCATTTGCATGTATTCAACTTGATATAACTTAATCTCTCTTAAAATTTCCTGTGATTTTGGTTTTGTTCTTAATCTCTTTTCTCCTTCCTTGATCTTTTCCAGAATCTTTTCTCTTTTTTCCTGTTGAAGTCTCTTCTTGAGTGTATTCTGTTGCATCAGAAACCCTCTCATAACAGCTTTACTTGCGTCCCATACAGTTCTTTTCTCCACCGTGGTGTTCAAATTTATTTCAAAATAGTCTTTCAAGGTTTTCTGGGCCTTCTTGTTTATTTCTTCATCTCTGAAGAGAGAGTCATTCATTCTCCACCTAAAGGAACCAGTTGGTAGTAAATTCATTACCATCTGTCAGAGCTGGCTCCTGGTCCCAGCTCACAGAGGACCAACGCTAGCCGGTAGTAATGTATAAAAGTCTTTATTGAAGTACAGTTTCCATTTCCAATCCACAGCGTCCCAGCTCTACGTCTAGGGTTTAGACCGGCGAAGCTCCATCTGAATCTCCGCCCCCTGTACACCAGTTTAAGACTCTAACCTTACTCCACCTCTTCCGTCTCTCCTTCCTCCTCTGGGTCCTGCTACCCCCCGGGGTCCCTTCCTTCCTGGACTCTTCCGACGCAGACGTTGACCCCCCTGACTCCTCCCGCTCTCTTCAGCGGGCTTTAGGACCTGGCTCCCTATCCGGGCTGCCAACTGTGCCGCCCTCCTGTACATTTGAACTTGGCGCGCGCGCGCAGCCCTCAACCTTCCTCTTGACCGTTTCCTCGCTCCCCGACGGAGGCGTGGTCAATCCTCCCTCATGTTCTCCCGCTGGCAGCGCGCCGCCTGATCCCGATGCCTGGGACTCCTCCCCCCTACTGCACTCTGGTGTGGACGCTGGTCCGGATTTCCAACTGCTGCTCTCTGAGTCCCCTCTGGCCCCTTCTTCCTGGGGTGTCCCCCTGGGCACCCCCCATGCCCTGACCATGGGAGCCCCTTTCTGTGAATCATCCGATTCACTGGAAAGACTCAGAGACCTCGGACCACTGTCATCGCTGACATTTCCTTCGGACTCCTCCCCCTCGCTCTCCATTTCCTCCCTTCCCTGTGCCTCTGCTCCTGAACCCCTGACATCCATCCCTCCCTCGAAGCCCCCCCTTCCCCCCTCCCCTCCTTCAGGTGTGGGTGCTGGGTGCTCCGTCGTTGTGGGGGTGAATGGCGGATACAGTTCGTCCCCCTTGGCGTGCATCCAGCCGGATAAGTCCGGCTCGTCCTCCGTGCTCTCGCCGACCTCGATTTCCTCTGCTTCCATCTCTGTGCCGCCGTGCTCGAACCCCAGGTCCTCCCCCAGCACGTCCATGTCCATCTCTCCTCCGGTCACCTCTGGGGTCGTTGCCTGCCAAGGACCCCCCAGCCACTTCCTGCTCCACCGCTCCTCTGGTCGATCATCCCACCAATAAGAGCGGTCTGAGGCAGACCCCGAGGGCGATCCCTCCGGGGAACGTGTGTCTAGTGCCGGTTCTTCGTCCGAGGTGAACCCCTGGAACGTGCTGGCTGAAAGCGTGGGTGTGAAAAGCCAGTCGTCGAAATACGCGGCTGGCATGGGTCTGTGCGGGAACAAGGCATGAAACTCTTCCTTGAGAAGAGGCTCGTCCAAGGCATAGTCCGGCACCCAACGGTTGGCGCTGGCCGGGGTACCTTCGCTGGCTAGAAAATATTCTACTCCCTCTTCCCCCCATCTCGAGTCTAAAATCTCCGTGACCTGGTTGATGGGTTCCCCTCTTGGCGACCCCCTCCGTGTGGGCGTCTCCCTATACGGGTCTGGTGCCGTGCCCTGCGCCTGAAATCTGTGATTGCGCTTCAGCAACTGGCACTGCGTGCGCTTCAGCAACTGGCACTTTTCCAGCTTGGCGTACAGCCTATGCTCCTGCAGTCTCTGCAGAACTTCCTTGACGTCTCCCTCGTGGGTCTCCTCTGATTCTGAGAATATCAGGATGTCGTCCAAGAAGCAGACGCATTTCTTGTAGAGGAGACCCGCCAGTACGTGATGCATGAAGGCTTGAAAACAGTGGGAGCCATTTTGTAATCCAAAGGGCATAACTCTATATTCATAGGTGCCCAGGGGCGTGAACATGGCAGTCTTCCATTCGTCGCCCTCTCGTATGCGAATCAGGTTGTACGCCCCTCGCAGATCCAACTTCGTGAAAACGCGTCCTTTCCTCACCGTTGCGAGCAGGTCGTCTATTTTGGGCATAGGAAAGGCCGTGGGCTTGGTCTTGGAATTTAAGATCCTGAAGTCTACTACAAGCCTCTTTTGGGGCGTGTCCTTCTTCTTCACAAAGAATACAGGACTGCCCCACACTGCCTTCGACTCCCGGATGAAACCGCGCTTCAAGTTGAGATCTATGAACTCCCTGAGTTCCTGCAGCTCGTCTTCAGACACGGAATACAGTTTCCCGGTTGGCAGCGTCGCCCCTGGCAGGAGGTCAATCTTGCAGTCATAGGGCCTGTCGGGAGGCAGCTTGTCCGCTTCTTTCTCGCAGAAAACCTCCAAAAACGCTGCATACTTGAGAGGCACTGCTTGCAGCGTGCCTAATTGTAGCTGCGGGTCATCCTCTTCCCCTTCCGGGCTAGGCAGAATGCAATGTTCCGCACAGTAGGAGGAGCCGAAGGTCAGTTGGCGCTGGTACCACGCCAAAGCTGGGCTGTGCCTGTGCAGCCAACTCATGCCCAATACTACAGGCGTGTCCCACAGGTGGGTGACATTGAAGCTGATGACTTCTCGATGATTCCCAATTTGCATCACCATGGGAGGCGTTTGCTGCACCACTTGCCCCCCCAGCAATTCCCTGCCATCCACCGTGACGACCTGCAGAGGCAGCGTGGCTGGCAGTAGTGCTACGTTGTGCTGTTGAATGAAATCCAGTCCTATAAAATCTGCGTTACTACCAGAGTCAATGGTAATTGGCACTTCCATAGTGAGTCCATTGGGCAGTTGGAGCGACGCTGTAAGCTGCACCACTGGTTTGGGTGGGAGGGGGTCTGTGGGCTGCAAAATTCCTGGGGATTGCTTCATTGACTTGTCTGGCTGGACCCCAGTGCCTCTTCCTCCAGCCAGACTCTGTCGTTTCCCTGCTGTGGTGCTCTCTGCTGAGTTGCGTCTGTGACTGATGCAGAGGCTGCAGTGTGCTTATGGAGCCTCTGGGGACACTCTTTCGCCATGTGCTGAGCACTGTCGCAGATGTAGCACTTCCTGTTCCCTCTAGGAGGCTTCGCTTTGACTGCTCCCGGTGTTAGGGCTCTGGTAGCTGACTGAGCCCTGGCACCTCCAATCTCCATCGGTTCTTCTCCCCCTCCCTGCGAGGGTGTGGATTGCACACGCGCTGCATCTTTGGGAAAGAGGGGAGGTGCTCTGGCTGGCGTACGTCCCCAACGTCCTTCTTCTCTGTTCCATGGACGTTCTTCCAGACGCACCCCAATCTCCAGCGCCCTCTGGACCACTTGCTGAGTGCTCTTTGGTCTCTCCCCCCTTGCAATCTCATCTTTCACATTTGCATTCAAGCCTTCCCAAAAAAGGTCTCTGACTGGAGCAGAATCCTTCTCCCATCCCAGCGCATGGACTAATCCAAAAAAGCGGGAATGGTACTGCCTCACACTGGCTCTGCCTTGTTTGAGCCCATGTATGTCTCTTCTGGCAATATCGATGTCTATCTTTGATAAAAAACACGAATCCATCGCTTTAATGAAAGCATCCGCATCTTGGAGCGCCGGATCATTATCTCTCCACAAATTCCTCAGCCACGCTTTGGCTTCCCCATGCAAATGGGACAAGATAAACCCCACTTTCTCTCGCTCATCTAGCATGGAAGACGAAGAGCAGACTCCATTTGAGGATCTCTCCCTCATTACAGTCGATCACGTATATGAAGATGAGCTTAAATCCTTAAATAAGAGACACGGGGGAATGACTAATGGACTTCAATGTCTGTACACTAATGCACAAAGCATGGGAAATAAACAAGATGAGCTTGAGCTCTTGGTACAGCAAACTAAATATGACATAATAGGCATCACTGAAACCTGGTGGGATAAGTCCCACGATTGGAATGTAAAAATGGAGGGATACAATCTATTTCAGAGAAACAGACCAGACAAGAAAGGAGGAGGAGTGGCGTTATATGTCAGGGATGTGTATACCTGTGAAGAGATCCAAGATTTAGAACCTCAAAGCCAAAGTGAGAGCATTTGGGTCAAAATTAAGGGAGAGAAGAATAACAGAGACCCCATTGTGGGAGTTTACTATAGATCCCCAAGCCAAACGGAGGACATAGATGATGCCTTCCTGGAACAGATGGCCAAGCATGCAAAAGGAAGGGAGATAGTAGTAATGGGGGACTTCAATTACCCACATATTTGTTGGATGTCAAACTCAGCCAAGAGCATAAGGTCAAACAGATTCCTCACTGGCCTTGCAGACAACTTCATTGTCCAGAAAGTGGGAGAAGCAACAAGAGGAACAGCCATTTTAGATCTGGTCCTAACCAATGTCGATGACCTGGTTAATGGGGTAGAAGTGGAAGGATCATTAGGCGCAAGTGATCATGCTCTTCTGAAGTTTACTATACAGCGGAAAGGAGCAGCCAAGCATACTAGGACTCAATTTCTTGACTTTAAGAAAGCCGACTTCATAAAACTTAGGGAAGTGCTGGGTGAGATCCCATGGACAGTAATACTAAAAGGAAAGGGAGTTCATGATGGCTGGGAGTTTGTTAAGAGGGAGATAGTAAAAGCACAACTTCAGGCAATACCAATGAGACGGAAACATGGAAGGTGCCTAAAGAAGCCAGGGTGGCTATCTAAAGAACTTTTAACTGAGTTAAGATTAAAAAAGGATGTGTACAAAAAATGGAAAAGGGGGGAAACCACCAAAGAGGAATTCAAACAAATAGCCAGCACGTGTAGACACAAAGTCAGAAAAGCTAAAGCACAGAATGAACTCAGGCTTGCTAGAGAGGTTAAAAGCAACAAAAAAGGCTTCTATGGGTATGTTCGTAGCAAAAGGAAGAACAAAGAAATAGTGGGGTCACTCAGAGGAGAAGATGGTGAAATGCAAACAGGGGACACAGAAAGGGCTGAACTCCTCAATGCCTTCTTTGCCTCAGTCTTCTCCGATAAAGAAAACAATGCCCGACCTGAAGAATTTGGAGCAAATGATTCAGCAGAGGAAACACAGCCCAGAATAACTAAGGAGATAGTACAAGAATACTTGGCTAGTTTAGATGTATTCAAGTCTCCAGGGCCAGATGAACTGCATCCAAGAGTATTAAAAGAACTGGCAGATGTGATCTCAGAACCACTGGCAGTCATCTTTGAGAAATCCTGGAGAACAGGCGAAGTCCCGGCAGACTGGAGGAGGGCAAATGTTGTCCCTATTTTCAAAAAGGGGAAAAGAGAGGACCCAAATAATTACCGCCCAGTCAGTCTGACATCAATACCAGGGAAGATTCTGGAGCAGATCATTAAGCAAACAATCTGTGAGCACCTAGAAAGGAATGCTGTGATCACCAATAGTCAGCATGGATTTCTGAAAAATAAGTCATGTCAGACTAACCTGATCTCATTTTTTGACAGAATTACAAGCCTGGTAGATGAAGGGAACGCAGTGGATGTAGTCTACCTTGATTTCAGCAAGGCATTTGACAAGGTGCCCCATGATATTCTTGTAAAGAAGCTGGTAAAATGCGGTCTTGACTATGCTACCACTCAGTGGATTTGTAACTGGCTGACTGACCGGACCCAAAGGGTGCTCATCAATGGTTCCTCTTCATCCTGGAGAAGAGTGACTAGTGGGGTGCCACAGGGTTCTGTCTTGGGCCCGGTCTTATTCAACATCTTTATCAACGACTTGGATGATGGACTCAAGGGCATCCTGATCAAATTTGCAGATGACACCAAACTGGGAGGGGTGGCTAACACCCCAGAAGACAGGATCACACTTCAAAACGACCTTGACAGATTAGAGAACTGGGCCAAAACAAACAAGATGAATTTTAACAGGGAGAAATGTAAAGTATTGCACTTGGGCAAAAAAAATGAGAGGCACAAATACAAGATGGGTGACACCTGGCTTGAGAGCAGTACATGTGAAAAGGATCTAGGAGTCTTGGTTGACCACAAACTTAACATGAGCCAACAGTGTGACACGGCAGCTAAAAAAGCCAATGCAATTCTGGGCTGCATCAATAGGAGTATAGCATCTAGATCAAGGGAAGTTATAGTGCCACTGTATTCTGCTCTGGTCAGACCTCACCTGGAGTACTGTGTCCAGTTCTGGGCACCACAGTTCAAGAAGGACACTGACAAACTAGAACGTGTACAGAGGAGGGCAACCAAAATGGTCAAAGGCCTGGAAACAATGCCTTATGAGGATCGGCTAAGGGAGCTGGGCATGTTTAGCCTGGAGAAGAGGAGGTTAAGGGGTGATATGATAGCCATGTTCAAATATATAAAAGGATGTCACATAGAGGAGGGAGAAAGGTTGTTTTCTGCTGCTCCAGAGAAGCGGACACGGAGCAATGGATCCAAACTACAAGAAAGAAGATTCCACCTAAACATTAGGAAGAACTTCCTGACAGTAAGAGCTGTTCGACAGTGGAATTTGCTGCCAAGGAGTGTGGTGGAGTCTCCTTCTTTGGAGGTCTTTAAGCAGAGGCTTGACAACCATATGTCAGGAATGCTCTGATGGTGTTTCCTGCTTGGCAGGGGGTTGGACTCGATGACCCTTGTGGTCTCTTCCAACTCTATGATTCTATGATTCTATGATCTCTAAAGTTTTTTTCCAGCAGACCCAGCGCAAACAGCAGGTCTGCTCGGAAGTTAGGGTACTGCTGTAAACTCCCGTCGAAATGAGATACCAGGCTGCCTCCTCTTCTCCCCAGCCCGATGCCCTCTGATTTGGGTCCCGGTTGCCCCTGTTTATAAAGCACTTCCAACCTGGCTTGGAGATCCCTGCAGGCGGTACCCATTTCCTCTTCCCTTTTCTTGGATGCAAGTACCTCCGCGTTGAGTTGACTCACCGCATTTCGCAGGTCTGTCAGTTGCTGTTCTGTAGTCATCTTGCCTGATTTGTGTGAGCTCGCGAAGCACCAATCCTCTTCCCTCGCTGCGCCGACTCACGCTGCGAGGTTCTTGGTGCAAAACTTAGTGAGATTACTCTCCATTTCCTCCCTTCCCTGTGCCTCTGCTCCTGAACCCCTGACACCATCTTTATTGCATTATGGTCAGAGCAAGTCTTTGGGCAGATTTCCACTTTTTTTGTCTTCGGTGCCAGTCCTCTAGTGATCCAGATTTGGTCGATTCGTGTCCAAGTCATTTTGGCTTCAGAAAAGAAGGTTCCCTCTCTTCCTAAAGGGTTTTTAGTTCTCCATATATCAACCAAGTCCAAGTTATCCGTCAATTCAAAAAAGGTTCTCGGTAGTCTCCCATCTTTGGTGACTACCTGTCGTTGTGCCTTGTCCATATTTGTTGAAACAACTCCATTCATATCTCCCATCAAAATCACATTGTACTCCAAATAGTCAATCAATGTCTCATGCAACTTCTTAAAGAACTCGGATTTTCCTTCATTTGGTGCATACACACCTACTATCAAATATTTCTGCCCATGATATTGAATTTCAATTGCCAAATATCTTCCTTGTTCATCCTTAAAAATAAATTTTGGTGATAGGCTGTCTTTGGCATAAATTACTACTCTCAAATACAAATACAGTCCTCCTAAAATAATAAAAAGTTCCTTTAAGCGGAGACTTCCGGGTTGAGTGCCATCGGTCATGGCGGCTTCCCTCTGAGCAGCGGAGGGGAGAGCTCCGAAAAAATAGGGTTCTACCGCTACGGCGACACGGTGAACCCCTGAAAACGTAGGCGGAGGAAGCCTACGTCCGTGGGACTCGGCGGGCACCATTAGTGCTCCCCCAAAACGTTTCTGGGGCTCGGTAAGAGCTCCGGAGTGTGGCGGGGGCTGGCGCGGTGCTGAGAGTCAATCGCTTCTTTTTCGGAGAGACGTCGCGCAGCTGTGATCGGAGAAGCGCTCAACTTCTTCTTGGGACAATTTGGATTAAAAAGAAGGATCCGTGAGTAGGAGAAAGTACAAAATCTTTTAAAGGAATTTAAGTTTTGAAAATTGGCAAGAATCGGCACTTAATTGGATTTAAATAAAAGTAATGCAATCTGACACCGAAGCGGGAAGGCTTAAACAGGAAGTCAGCCTTCCGCCTGTAAATAGTGGAAAGTAAAGGCTTGAGGACTAAAACCCTGAAAAAAAGGGTTGAAAGAGCTGAAATCTGAAGTCTTTTGAGAGAAGTTCCCCCCTCGGGAGGCAGGGAAAGACTTGAAACTTTTATAGCCTGCGTTAAAAGGAGTTTAGCAACATCAAAGATCACTGCCTGGACTCCCGGTCCTGATCTGTCAAAATTGAAAGTGAAGATTTGGAGACCGTGGAAGTGCTTATGGGTTTAGAATAGTTTTAGGTTTAGGGGCCAGGGCTAGGGTTGTGTTGGGACTAAGAACATGGTTAGGGTTAGGGTTGGGTTAGGTATAGGGTCAGGATTAGGGTTATGGGTCAATGCTAGGATTGGGTTGGGGTTAGGAATAGGGTTAGGGGGTCAGGCCTAGGGTTTGCTTAACATTAAGAATAGGGTTGGGGTTAGGAATAGGGTTAGGGGTCAGTGCGAGGGTTGGGTTACGGTTAGGGGTCAGGCCTAGGGTTTGGTTAAGATTAAGAATAGTGTTGGGGTTAGGGTTGGGTTAGGAAAAGGGATAGGAATAGGGCCAGGGTTAGGGTTAGGGGTCAGTGCTCTGGTTGGGTTAGGGTTAGGGGTCAGGCCTAGGGTTGGGTAGGGTTAGGAATAGGGTTAGGGGTCAGTGTAAGGTTGGGTTAGGGTTAGGAATAGCTTTAGGTTTAGGGGTCAGGGCTAGGGTTGGGTTGGAATTAAGAACACGGTTAGGGTTAGGGTTGAGGTAGGTATACGGTCAGGATTAGGGTTATGGTTCAATGCTAGAATTGGGTTGGGGTTAGAAATAGGGTTAGGGGTCAGTACTCGGGTTGGGTTAGGGTTAGGGGCCAATGCTAGGTTTGGGTCGGGGTTAGGTGTCAGTTCTAAAGGATTAAGAATAGGGTTAGGATTAGAATTGGGTTTGGGTTAGGAATAGGGCCGGGATTAGGGTTAGGGGTCAGGGCTAGAGTTGGGTTATTATTAAGAATAGGGTTAGGGTTATGAATAGGGTCAGGTTTAGGCAAAGGGTTCAGTGCTAGGGTTGAGTTAGGTTTAGTGGTCAGTGCTAGGAATGGTCAGTGCTAGGAATGGGGTTAGGGGTCAGTGCTAAATTTGTGGTAGGATTAGGTTTAGGATTAAGAATAAGGGTTAGGGTAAGGGTTAGGGCTCAGTGGTATGGTTGGGTTAGGGTTCGGGGTCAGGGCTAGGGTTGGGTTAGGATTAAGAATAGGGTTAGAGTTAGGAATAGGGTCAGGTTTAGCGTTAGGGTTATGGGTCAGTGCTAGGTTTGGGTTGGGGTTAGGAATAGGTTTAGGGTTAGGGGTCAGTGCTAGGGTTGGGTGAGAATTAGGATTAGGGGTCAGTGCTAGGCTTGGGCTAGGATTAGGATTAGGGCCAGTGCTAGGGTTGGGTTAGGAATAGGTTTAGGAATAGGGTCAGGGTTAGGGGTCAATCATAGGGTTGGCTTACGGTTCTAGCGTTGAGTTAGGGTTAGGGTTAGGGCTAGGGCTCAGTGCTAGTGTTGGGTTAGGACTAAATATAGGGTTAGGGTTAGGGCTGGATTAGTAATAGGGTTAGGGTTAGGAATAGGGTCAGGTTTAGCGTTAGCGTCAGTGCTAGGGTTGGTTTAGGGTTAGGAATAGGTTTATGGTTAGGGGTCAATGCTAGGGTTGGGTTAGGGTTAGGGGTCAGTGCTAGGGTTGGGTTAGGAATAGGGTTAGGGTTAGTAACAGGGTCAGGGTTAGGCTATGGGCTCAATGCTAGGGTTGGGTAAGGTTAGGGATCAGTGCTAGGGTTGGGTTAGGAATAGGGTCAGGGTTAGCCTAAGGGGTCAATGCTACGGTTGGGCTGGGCTTAAGTATTGGGTTAGGGGTAAGTTCTAGGGTTGGGTTAGGGTTAGTGCTTAATCCTAGGGTTGGGTTGGGGTTAGAAATAGGGTTAGTGCTAGGCTATGGGGTCAATTCTAGTTTTGGGTTGGGGTTAGGAATAGGGTTAGGGGTCAGTTCTAGGGTTGGGTTTTGGAACAGGGTTGGGTTAGGGGTCAGTGCTAGGGTTCAGTTAGGGTTAGGAATAGGGTTAGGGTTAGGAATAGGGTCAGGGTTAGGGGTCAATGCTATGGTTGGGTTAGGGTTGGGGTCAGTGCTAGGGTTGGGTTAGGACTGGTTAGGAATAGGGTTAGGGTTAGGGGTCAGGGCTAGGGTTGGGGTTAGGAATTGGGTTAGGGGTCAGTGTTAGGGTTATGTTAGGATTAGTATTAGGGGTCAGTGCTAGGGCTGGGTTAGGA